>NW_010425441.1:1156-5288 GCF_000710305.1 Buceros rhinoceros silvestris
TACCTCCCAGACCGGCAGGGAATGCTCGTGGACTCTCCTGACCCCATCCCCAGAGAAAACCTTGGTCCTTCATCCCCCTCCACTGGCTCCTACCTTCCTGAGCGTCATCTCCTCGTCCCGCAGGTCCTCGCACCACGAGTAGCGGCAGCTGGGGCAGCTCTGCTTTCGCCGGCGGTACCTGCACGGGTAGATACAGCCCTGCCTGCCCCTGCCTGCCCCACTGCCCACACCTCTCAGGGCCCAGCAGACCTTCGAGGGAGACCCTGAGCACCCGTTCCTCACCAGCTCCGGTGCATGCCTATGGCCAGCCCCCTGTGAGACGCCTGACACCAAGGGAGGACCCAGCTATGGGTCTCATGGCCACGTCTTAGGAGTCCCAAGGTTAGAGGGGAGAAGCCACCATAGGTGCTGCCCCATGGTGCTCATCCTATGGGGAGAAGTGTCAGAGGATGGGTCTACCATGGCACACACCACGTCTTGTGCCTCCCAAAGCCATGTCGAAGCTCTGACTGGGGGTCTGCTGGTGCGACCACGGCCAGAGCCGCTGCGATGGCACCAACCTGTACATGATGCTCTGCAAAATGGAGGCGAAGGGGGTGATGCCGATGCCTGCGCCGATGAGCACGGCGTGCTCCGAGGTGAAGATCTTCCGTGTCGGGGTCCCATAGGGGCCGTCGATGTAGCACTAGGAGATGATGAGAGATCCAGCTAAAACAGCTCGGAGGCTGTGGATGAGCACAGGGCACAAAGTGCTTAGGGAGCCCAGGCAGAATTTGGGGTCTTTCATGGGAGTTTTACGGGAGCAAAGGAAGAGGAGGAGGGGGTGGGCAAGAGCGCGAAGGCCTCCAGCATTGCAGGGTTTGCATCAGACCCAGGCAGGACCATCTGTGCAGAGAGGCACACATGTTGGGTGGCCGGGCACATGTGTGGGGTGGCCGGGGATGTGCATGGTGTGGCTGGGCACATGTGTCGGGTGGCCGGGCACATGCTTGGGGTGGCCGGGCACATGTGTGGGGTGGCCGGGGATGTGCATGGTGTGGCTGGGCACATGTGTCGGGTGGCCGGGCACATGCTTGGGGTGGCCGGGCACATGTGTGGGGTGGCCGGGGATGTGCATGGTGTGGCTGGGCACATGTGTCGGGTGGCCGGGCACATGCGTGGGGTGGTCGGGCACACGTGTGGGGTGGCTGGTCACAGAAGACGTGGGTCCCCCTGGGCATGCTGAACACACCCCTGCTCACCAGAGTGGGGGACGGACCAAGGCATCCCTCACCTTGATGCTGCAGAGCCGCTGGGTCCCAACCAGCCTGGTGGAGAGCTGTGAGGAGAAGAGAGCCGTGACCACCTCCTCCCCACCCCAAACCCCTCCCTGACAGCCAACACTAATCCTGCTTCTTCCCCGGGGCTGGGTTCTGGGTGGTTTTTCCAGCTGGATTTATGGGGACTCCACACATGCTTCCAGCTGCTCTCCTCGGTTGGAGCCAGATGCTGCTTGAGCCAAGCCCATGCTGCTGGTGGGACATCTCACCAACACCCAGTGCCAGGAACCTGCCACCTGACAATATTATCTGGATTGTAATTGGTCTGAGTGTTGATGAAAACTGCAGTTATCCCCAATCCCCCTGTGCTGGGGGGTGAGTAAGAGGTTTAGAGCGACGCAATGGCCTGGGTGGTGGGAGCAGGGGTGGGGAGCCCCAGGCACAGGTAAGAGCGTGAGGGTGACGGGGAGAGAAACTCATTAAAACCAGCGCATGTAAATTCGTTATCTGCCAGGGCTGCTCCTCCAGCCCAGACAGAATCAATATCCTGAAAGCTTTTCATCTCGGGGAATAAAAGCTGCTATCGGTGGCTGTCGGTGTCCTGGCACCACCACGATTTATATCCGAGAAGTTTCTTTTAAAAAGAACTTTTAAACAAGCTTTGGCCCATTTGGGCCGAACCCCTGTTTCTCCAGGCTGGTCCTTTGGCTACTGCTGTGGTGATGAGAGCAGAGAAACCCCTCGCCACCCCACAGGTGCCAGGGGCTCTGCCGCAGCACCCTGAGGAGCTCGGGGGTCTCGGCGCTGCTGGGCGACGGTGGGAGATGGAGCTCACCCCCTCCACCGGTGGGTCCTCCCCTCCTGGGGCAGCAGCAGCAGTGGCTCTGTACGACGTCAGCTGAACAGCTCCATCCTGGCCGGTGGCCACAGCCCCCTCCTCGCAGCGGGCTCCACTGCAGAGACCTTCCTGGAAGCCAAAGGCCAAGGCTGTGACGCTCGCGGGCATCGGATGCCCCATCCATCAGGGCCACATGGCCTCCGTGCAGAGGCGGGACACGAACCCTCCAAGGCTGAAGGCGATGTGCCCCACGGGAGGTACCCCCAGCACCCAGCCTGGTGTTGAAAACCGGGGTGACCACAAGGGCGGCCGCTCAGCAGAGCCCGTCCAGCCCAGGCCTGGCCTCAGTTCTGTGCTTTTGTGGAGTGGCCAGGGACAGACCCACCAGCTGAGCCCTCCACACATGGCAGATGAGGACGTGGGCTTGAGAAACCCGCAGGCACATCGGAGGGCAACGCGATCCCCTCACAAACAGCTGGCAACCTGCCTCGGTCTAAGGTCTAGCCTCTGTGTTTGCCAAAAGCTGAGCCCCATTCGCACCAACCTGCACCCAGTGCTGGTGTCTCTTCTCCCTCAGGCTGCTGCTGAGCGGCTTCAGCTCCAGGCTGGGCGACTCGGGCTGCTGGAAGTACTCGTACAGCTTGTTGGTCCACTGGCCCAGCGACCTGATGTGCAGCCAGAGGGTGTCTGAGGGATGAAGTGAGTGGTGGGTGAGCATCCTGTGTAAGGAACCACCCTGCCAGCCCAGCACCATGCAGCTCCAGACCTGGGGAGCCAGCAGCGATCCCCACCGACATCCTTCCCATCAGCCCCCGGCTTGCCACAGGGGACTGGGTGCGCTCGAACAGCTGGGTGAAGCCCAAATCCCAAACCTTGAGCACCCGCAGAGCCGGGCAGGGCATTTGGGCACCATTCGGTCCTCACGCCTTGCTTGAAATAACCCAAGCACGTGTTTTTATACAGCACTTACGTCCAGGCAGAGGTGGAGGAGGTCGAGGCAAGCATGAACACACGCTGCCCTGCTGCAGGGGCACGGACACCTCCTTGCATGACCCTCAGAAGGGATCCAACCTCCCAGATGGGGCTCATGCAATGAAAATCATCACCCCAGTGATGCAAAACATCACCCTGGTGATGCAAAACACCCCGGCGATGGAAAACGAGGGCAGGGTGGGCGATGACCTTGCTGCTCGGGAGCACTGCTGATGGTGAAGGGATGCCACTCATAGGTGGCGATGGCCGGGATGTTGAGGTAGATGTAGTCTCCGGGCTTGAAGTGGAAAAACTGCGGCCTCTCGATCACGAGGTGAGTCACCTGGAGGAAAAGGAGAAGCTGGGAGCATCCAGCAGGCACATCACAGCGGTCGGGCGGTTTCCCTGCAGCCCACGAGCACCCGGGTTTGTGGCTCCTGTTTTAAACAGTGGCCAGCCAGGACTTACAGCTTCAACCTGAAAAAGGGGGTTTATTCTCCTGTTCGCTGCCCAGTGCTGCAAAATTTCAGGGTTGGCCTTGAAAAAACAAGTTTTTTAAAGAAACTAAGAGTCAAAGTGGTTTTCATTTTGTTGATTTTGTTCATTTGTTGTTCTATGAGTTCAGATTTTTCTTTGAAAAAGGAGCAAAAATTTTAAATAAAAAAAATAATGGCTGGAAAACAGAGAAATTGCTTCCACCTCTTGCTGCAAACATTCCCCAGTGCAGCCTGAAGTGAGCCAAAGCTCCGTCTTTTCCATATAAACTATTCCTTGAGCCCCTTCCACACAAACACACCAGGGCTGTCACCCCCTTCCTGTCCCACCATCCTTCCTCTTCCCCTGCGCCGAGCAACCAGCGCCAACACTTGCAAAGGGCTTTTCCTCAAGGGCTTTGCAAATACTTAAGGTATTTCTGGGCACTGCAGCACCTGAGTTCCATGACTCTTGATTCTCTGAGGAGAGGAGAGCACCAGGAGGGCAGAGGGCAGGGGCACAGACCTTGGAGGGGAGCAGGTTGACCTCCACGATGCGCAGCCCTCCTGCACGCCGCCACGCCAAGCCA
>NW_010425441.1:5402-5758 GCF_000710305.1 Buceros rhinoceros silvestris
TCCTGCCCGCCGCCAAGCCAAGCCAACCGGCTTCTCCAGGACGAAGAGGCAGCCGGGAACTGCAAACCACTTCCAGAAGTGGGGGCCATGGAGGATGAGGAGGGTCCAGATGGAGATGTAGGAGAGGTGGGTCCAGTAGAAGACCTGTGGGCAGGGAGCAGGGGGCACAGGGTGGGGCTGAGTGTGAACTGAAGGTGATGGAGCCAAATGGTGCTTCATGGTGAGGCTTTGCTGGGACACCCTAGCAGCCAAAAGCAGCTTGAACGATGAAGCAAAGCACAGAACCCCCAAAACCACAAATCTGAGGAGTGGGGGGTGTCCAAGTGAGATATCGAGGGGCCACACACCAGCTCATG
>NW_010425442.1:0-887 GCF_000710305.1 Buceros rhinoceros silvestris
CTCTCATTTCCTCCGCGCTTGCGTCTGGCCGCTCTGTCCCTTCTGGTGCTGCTGCTTCACCTGGGCCAGGATGTCTCGGATCTTGCGCTGAGCCATCTGCGGGTGACAAAAGCGGACCGGGGCGCTGGGGGGGAAAGCTTTGCGCACTGTGGAAGATGCTACAGCAGTCAGCGGGGCTCCCGGCAACTCCTTGGTGCCCCGTTGTCAGGGTGGTTTCCTCCACAGGTGGGTTTGGGAGGTTATACGCCGTGTTCACGCACTCCCACAGCTCTCCCTGCTGCCCCCACCGTCCCACACCACCACCCCCAGCAAAAGACCCAGCTCACCGTCACCCACTTCTGCACACACCATCAGCAGGGACTGGGAAAAAAACTTCCACAGGAAGATACACATGTGGACACGACCCTGTAGGAGCCATCAGACAATCCACCAGTGCACGCGCAGGAGCTGCCGGGGCCGTACCTGGCTGGCATAGAAGTGCCCGATGATCTTCACAATGACCTGCTCGTTCTCGTCGGGGGTCTGGTCCCGCGGCACCACCACCTCTGCCGCCGTCAGGTTCTGCAGCTCGTTGACCTGGGGAAAGGGACAGAGACCAGGCTGTCGCGCGGGGCAGGAAGGACAAGCCCCTCCGGCAAAGCCCAGCCAGGCCCCCGGGATGTCCCCAGCAGCCACCACCCTCCAGGGATGTCCCACCCCCATCCCAGCACTGCTTCTTGCGTACGGTTTTGCCCCCTTTGCCGATGACCCTGCCCGCGGCCGAGGCGGGGACCCGGATGTGCGTCTCCAGCTTCACTTCTTCCTTGGGTCCGAAGAAGTTCTCCTCCTTCAGCTTCCCGTAAATCCTGCCTTGTGCCTGCGGAGGGGAGGGAGCACAGAGTCAGGTG
>NW_010425442.1:1017-3664 GCF_000710305.1 Buceros rhinoceros silvestris
TGTCCTACCCCCACCTGTCCCCACCAGCTCGGGGCTCTCCATCCCTGGAATGAAGGGATCAGCATCCCATGAAATCCCAGTTTCTCGGCATTTCAAACCAGCTCAGCCCCTGCGAGAGCTGATGGTGGGTTAATCCAGCCACAGACTGGCCTCCAGATGTGGGTCACCCCCCTGCTCATCCTCCCCAGCTCCACGGGGCAGCAGAAAGCAACACCCTGAATCCCCCCACGGTGACGGCAGCACAGGAGGTACCTTGAACTGAGCTTCTGGAGGGCCCGTGATGACGACCATGCGCACTTTGGAGTCTGGCGTCTCCGGAGGAGCAATCTGGAGCGGGGAGAGGAGACGGTGGCTGCGGTGGGGGGCAGCACAGGCAGGGTCCCTCCCCTGTGCCGCAGGATTGGGCCCCCACCCCAACCACCTGGGCTTTCTGGGTGGTTTTCCCAGCCAGAACAGCACCCGCTCAGTGGGGGCTGGCAGAGGGGGGGGCCCCACCGGGACAACCCTACCTTGATAGAGGCACTTGCGAACCGGGAGAGCTGCTTGATGTGCTGGCCCTTCTTGCCGATGATGGCACCGACCGCCTGTGCGGGGATGAAGACATGCACCGTCTCCTGCTCCGGAGGCTGCGGGTACAGTGTCGCCGTTCAGGGCTCAAGGTCACTGCTCAGGTCTCAGTGCCACCACAAAGATCAAGGCTTCAAGTCCATCCCCCCAAGTGATGCCCACACTCATCTGAGGGCACTGGGCTGAGCCACCACCAAACCCCGTGGGGTCTGAGCACCCTCTCCGCTGAGAGAAGACCAGACCCTGCACCCATGCTGGACCTGACCTGTCTGCTGACAGCAGGGATGCCAAAGGCACAACCCTGACCATCACTAGAGTCTTCTCCACCCAGGGGAGTTCCCCGAGCTGGATGCAGGAGCAGTTTGAGCTGCCTGGTGTCCACCTACCATGAAGGAGCTGTACGGCGCAGCCCCGGAGACGCTGCTCGGTGGAGGAGGTACTGCGTTGGAGGAGGCAGGGAAGAGGCCAACCGCAGCCAGGTTAAGGCCAGGGATGAGGTGAGATTGCAACTGGTGGGGAGAGGGGAGAAAAGCTCGTTGTTTTTATCAGGGCAACCTCCCAGAGATCTCCTGCGAGCTGAGACACAGGGCAGGACCAAACTCCACTCACGCTCATGGCGGCCACGTCGTTCTCGTAGGCTTCCCTCACTTTCTTCATGATCTCCTGCTCTGCTTTGCAGCAGTTCTCGATAGAGCCCTTCACCGTGATGGTTCTTTCGGGGTTGTACAGAGTTAGGTCCTGCAAGCTGATGGGAAAGCCAGCGTCAGCGCCAAGACCCTGCCCTGTCCAACCAGTGCTACGCCAGGTCCTCCAGGACTTCAGATTGGTTCTATTGGGGTGCCAGGGACATGGGGTGCCACTGCCTCCGCGTACTGGGACTGTATTGAGACTGCCTGGTCCCAGTCAGAGCAAGGACCAGCATCATGCACTGGGAAGACCACTGCCTTCACCCAAACCCACGGCTTGAGGGTCAAACCCCAGTCCTGGCCACCGAACCAGCCGGTCCAACACCAAAGGGACGGGGAGGGGATTATGGAAAACAGAAAGTCAAGATGTTCAAGAGAGCTTTGGGGACTGAAGCACCCACACCCCAGGCTGGTTCCTCATCTGACAGACAGGCATCTCTGCCCACCCTCTTCCTCCCTGGGTGGAGGAAGGTCTGCCCTGGTTTCCCCAAAGGTGGCAAGGAGCCTTACGATGAGATGGTGATTTTTGTCTCTGTGTCCTGCTCCACCTTCTTCAGGTTTCGCCCTTCTTTGCCGATCAGGCGCCCCACAAAGTTGTTATGGGCCAAGATTTTCAGAGGCACTTCATCAGCTCTTGAGAGAGGAATGGGGGAAAAAAAACCCCAACCATGAAGGATTACTGCAGCCAGAAGAGGAGGGATTTGGTACAGAGGGACCAGGGAAGTTCCAGTTCCCTCGCTTGCAGCCCGTGGATCCCCCAAACCAAAGCTCCTGCACTCGTGGGAGCATCACCCAGCTCTGGGCGCTGGGATGGTGCCACCACCCAGCGAAGAGTTGCGGGTGGGATAGGCGTGCAGGGGGAAACCTTACGTCTTGGTGTCCTTCGCCTCCTTCTGCATGATCTCCAAAATCATCTTGCAGGCGGCAGAGCAGCCCTCGGGGGTGGAGTGGATGCTGATGGCTTTTTCTGCGGCTCCCGCGTTTTCTTTCCGGTGCACGTCAATCCTGCAAGCAGGCGATGGGTGCTGGGGCGGCGGAGAGGCGCTTCCCAGCTGCTCCGCTCCCCGCTGACCCCGTGAGCTGCCTGCAGCTCACACTCGGCCGTAAGGTTATATGCACCCAGGGAAGGGAGAGGAGTTAATTCTGGGCTGCACACTCCACACGGACGCAGCGGCTAGAAGCTCAAATCACAGAAATCCAAATAAGGCGTCAGCATCTATTTATTTTAAGCAACAGGAGTGATGAAGTGGTGGAACAAGCACGTGCCTGGGGGATGGGCTGGGCTGTCCATCATTAGATAAAGCCTTCCTTGGGAGACAAGAGCCGTAGCCAACACAAGCTCGGGGGCCAAGCGCAAGCGCAGGCGGGTGAAGCCCAACGAGCTCGTGCTAAAG
>NW_010425442.1:3911-4162 GCF_000710305.1 Buceros rhinoceros silvestris
CATAGGAAGGCTCTTGGACACCCTGCTCTGCACGGCAGAAGAGCTGGAAGGGCCTCAGATAGCCCCTTCTCAGAAAAAAAAAAAAATAATCCAGCCTCACAAATCACGGCAAACCACGAGGCACCAACGAGCTCGTGGCAGAACGGACTCACTTGGACTGCGTCTGCTTGGTGATGTTCCTGATGGTGGCCCCTTCCTTGCCAATGATGGCACCCACATCCTGGGTGGGCACCAGGAGGCGGAGGGGAATA
>NW_010425442.1:4334-7994 GCF_000710305.1 Buceros rhinoceros silvestris
GGAGCCCTGCCTGGGGGCACCACGCGCCCCGAAGCCACCCCGCCGCCCGTTCTCGGGCCCTTGCATAGACTGCTCGTCGGGGATGTAGGAGACCTTCAGCACGTGGTTCTCCAGCTGGTGCCCGTTCAGCTTCATGATGGCTCTGGAAGGGGAGGAGAGATTGGGGTGAAGGTCCCTCCAGCCATCAGCAACAAGGGAGCACCGGGAGCAGGGAAAGGAGATGTCACCGATGCCGCGGGGACCCAGCAGGACTTTCCACCCAGCCTGAATGAGCCAAAGGATCTTAAGGGGAACCCCTCCGAGCAGCCAGGCAAGGACTGGGAGCGATTCCCCCTTCTCCTCTGCTGTATGTCCGACAGCTCAGATCCCCCTCCCGGCAGGACTTCAGGGACTGCAAGAGCCGAAAGCTGTCGATAGATGGGGCTGGCAGCAAGAGCAAAGCCAGGGCTTTGGCCACTGCTCCCGGCAGCTCCTGCAAACCTTCACGCCAAGGCAACCCAAACCGCAGCTCTCCAGAAAGCAGTCAGGGACTCTGCTCTAGCAAAACACAAAAAACAAACCCCCCAAAACAACAAAACGGGCTGAACAGAGACTTGCCCTGCTAGCGGGATGCGAAAGGACCAGGGAAAGATGCTCAATGAACTCGCATCCCTGGAGCAGGAAAAAGCCACAGAGCAGAGAGCACAACTACTTGTGTAAAACTCTTTTGCTGGCTGCTTCCTAGTAAAAGAAACTCAAAATATTTCACCCCATGGGGTGGAAAGCGCAGGACTGGTGCAGCTGGACAAGGGCTGGGAGCCCTTGCTGGGCTCCAGAGCTGGACCCTGCCCCGTGTCACTACAGAAAGGGAAACAAGAGCCCGATTCCCCCACAGAGGGGACGTCTGGGTTTGACAGCTGAAGCATCACCGGCCGGGTGGACATTGGGAAGCCGGTACTTTGGTGGATTGACCACAGGCAAAGCAAAATAAATGCCAGTGAAATCCCAATTAATTTCCTATGAACACTTAGTGCAAAGCCTGCTCCGGGCAGCCGCAAGTCTCTCGACAACATGGTCACAGCCAGGTTCCCTGACACCTACCAGCACCTATGATATTTGGTCTCATTACTATTGTTTCTGGAGATGTAATTCCTAAAATCAAAGTATGAGAAAATCTCAACTTTTTCCTAAGGAAAAAGTTACGTTTTTACTCTCTGAACACTTGGATATCCATCTGAAGGTGAGGGAAAGAAACCGGAGCTCAGGGAAGGTGCCCTCAAAGATTTGCTACATTTTTAGCCAAGATTTGGGAATTTTGGGGTAATCTGACTCGCAGCACTGGAAATCCTGTTTTCTGCCAGCGGGGAAGGGGCCGGAGCCGCCGCAGGGAGCCACAGCTCAAGCCTCCGGGGGACCACGGGGCACTTACTGCCTGGTCTGCTCCCGGTTGGTGTAGGTGACGTTGACAACAGCCGTCTCGCTGTCCGTGTTCACTGCGAGCAAGAGAGGCAGAAATTAGAGAGGCGGAAAAGCCGAGGGACCCCCTCAGACAGGTCTCTGCTGGGGGTCCCCGGGGATCTGCAAACATTTTTCTCCTGCGAGAGAGAAGTGTCCAAGGGTTCAGCTGCGCTGGGACGCAGGGACTTGTCCCAGGCAGCACAGACCCTCCTGCTGTATTTAAAGGATCCCAACATATCACCACGCTCCGCAGCAAAGCCACCAAAGCCAACTCCATCCCTCGCTGGAGCCCGGGGACAGTCCCAGGAGCTCCTCTGAGCCCTCCTTTCCGTTTCCAGGAGGGTTATGGCAACTCTGCTCTCATTAAACATCCCAGGGGTGATATTAAAGCTCCTGCCTCAACTGATCGCCATTAGAGACAGAGATAAAATCTGCCGAGCAGAGACAGACGGTCCCTGGCCTGCCTCAGGAGAGCATCCTGCACCTTCCCCCCGACGCGGCTGCCGCTCAACTGATCGCCATTAGAGACAGAGATAAAATCTGCCGAGCAGAGACAGACGGTCCCTGGCCTTCCTCAGGAAAGCATCCTGCACCTTCCCCCCGACGCGGCTGCCGCAGGGTACCCACGGGAGGGTGTGGTGGGAACGGTGCTGACCCGGCACCTGATGAGGGGACACCCACGTGTGCTGCCCAAAGGCATGGGACTCGTCTTTCAGCAACATGAACAAAACTAAAAAGCCCCAGCGACCAGGCTGAGACCTCTTGACATCTTCAACCGCGGCTTCTGCTGACAAAGGAGAACCGCATGTCCATTCTCGCCCTCCTCCCCAACCCCCTAAAAAATAGCTGGGGCAGAAAATATCTTAAATAACAGTAAATCGGCACCTTTCTTCAGCCCTACCTTGCTCGCAGTTTTCTACGGTGCCATACTGGGCTAGCAAACCATCCAGAACCTGGAGGAAGGAGGGAAAAACCTGCTTTACTCTGGGATCATCAGGACAGACCAAGGAAATCTAATCCATCAATACGGGCAGCTTTCGAGTCATTAAGATTTCACAAGCAATTAGACGAAGGAAGCTCCTGCCTGCCCCAGGATGCTGGACAAGGGGCCTCGTGATCAGAAAAGAGTCAGGGAAAAGTCCCAGCAGTGGGCGGGAAGAAAGGATCCATTTTATTCCTTATACAACAGAGAAACCATAGAACCCTGTTATTAAGGGGTGGGTTTGTTATTAATGGGCATCAATGGGCGTATGTAGCTTCTACCAGTTGAATTTCCTCCTGCAGTGGAAGAGGAATAAGCTACCGGGATGCAAAGGTGCGGTATAATTCAACCAAATTAAAAACAGAAAAGGATAAATCAGTTTTAATCCCAAGTACAGAAACCTGGGAGGGAAGGAGTCCTTCACTCTGATCAACCCTTCTCCTCTGGCTCCTCTTACCTCCCATCGCAGCTGAGGTGGGATGTTTCGGATTTGAATCTTCCGGCTCCTACAATAAATGAAAAGCGATTAAAAAGCAGCTTCTGGTGTCCGAAACGTGGCCACCTCACACCGAACTCTCGTACGTCGATGTATCTCATTGAGTTTTGCACTTCCACACGCTACCAGCGTTTCTGAGGGGTTTGGGGTAGTTACACCCAGCCCGGTTTATGTCAGGAGCTTCGCTGAGAGCAAGATGCCAAAACCCCACCGACCCTTCAGCACTGGCTGGAGCCCCAACGCACGCACGGCTGGAGAGGCAGAGACTTTCACCAGATCAACAGAAAGGTTAGAAAGCAAAAAGGGAGTCGTGTGTTCACGTAACCCACCCTCCCACGCTGTGGTGACCCTTGGGATGCCACCAATCACCAGCGGGACCCGCTGGAGCATCACGGCCGCATCCCAAAACCCGGCTGAATTTTAACCGGGGAGATCGAGGCAGGGGCATCCCGGCTCCACCACCCGAGATGGTCTCAGGCTGCTTTTCTGCTCACATTTTTGGCTCTTCCTAACCTCACTTTTCCCAAAATAGAAACTCTTTTTTTAATTCCGGTGCCAAATTTGCCCCGGGGGTGCTGTCCCCCTCCACCCACCCACCCCTCGCCCTGCAGCTGCTGCAGACAGCTGAGAGCAGCCGCGCGTTCGTCCGGCAGCGGCGTGTGGACACGCTACCGGGGCTGCCAGGCCCCCAACACTCTGCCAATGCCCCAAGAGCCCCCGGCTAACCGCAATGACACCTTCCGGA
>NW_010425442.1:8053-9886 GCF_000710305.1 Buceros rhinoceros silvestris
CCCAACACTCTGCCAATGCCCCAAGAGCCCCCGTCTAACGGCAATGACACCTTCAGGAGCCCAAAGCTTTGAAGGATGCAGCTTTGTGCGAACGGTGCCAACTTCCCACGAACGGCATTGGCCTTTGTTTTTCAGGAATAACCCAAAACACTGAAATTTAAGATGCCTGAAGAAAAGGATGATAAACGCCAGGACCATGGCAGGCAGCTCAGCGCTGGGTAAATACCCTCGGTCCTGCTCATCACAGACCTGGCCTTCAAATTCTGAGTATTTATGAATGCGTGAAATAAGCCAAAAAAGGAGAGAAAATGAGATGCCAGATCCTTATCTTCTAATTACACAACTTCAGAAGGTGGCTCAGCCTATTTATCAATGAGAAGAAATCATCTCAGCGTGAAACAGCCCAAAGCCATCGCTATGATTTGGCCACACAGGTAACGGTTCCTCCTCGGTCCCTTCCTTCATCCTGCCGAGGAAAAGCAGCTGCCTCCAGCATCCCCTCGGACCCGCGCTGCAAAACCAACGCAAGTCAAAATTCCCAACCCGGTCCAGTGGTTTCAGCCAAAACCAGAACTGATGTTTCTCAAAGTAATGAAAGATTCAGACCGGAGGGATGGGATGGCCAGATTTGGGGCAGTTCTCCCCTCTAAAAGTCAAAATCTACCACAAAACCCAAGATTTTCAGCGCTCCCGCCAGTTCAGCCACCGCAAAGGCACCAAAACACCGAATTTTGTCTCTCCTACAGATGCAAACCAGGTGGATGAGGAAAAAGATCCCAACCCAACCCTCAAAACCACAGCGTGTTGCAGGGGCTGCAGGAAGCAAAGGGGGGGGTCACGCTCCGAAACCAGATCTCTCATTTCCACGCTAATCCACATCCCAAAATGAACGGGAGAGAGACTAAGAAATTCAGAATGCGAAGAATGTCGTGGTCCAGGGAGGGTCAAAAGGATTTGAAGTGACAGAGGAAACCCCGTAGGTCTCCCACCACCCACCCCTGCCACGGAAACTTCTCCAGATAGCGACAAGCATCTGCACGGGCAGAGCATGTGTTCCGCACATACGTGACCAGAATCAAATGTGCAATGGAGAGAAAAGAGCCATTTATGTCCTCACACCATAATTCTGCTGGTGGCATCTCATTTTCTCCCCCCTACAAAAAAAAAATTAATTAATGAAAGGATCAGATCTCCTTTCCCGAGCTTGCTGGAGCTCCTGCCCGGGCAGAGCATCGCCTGCATCCGCACTGGCCAGGGAAGGCGAGGGGCTGCTCTGGGGCAGTTGCGCTTTTATTTATATTTATATGTTAATTAACCGGTAATTCCTCCCACCTCGACCACACCACCGGGATTATTTGCTGCTCCTAACAGCCTCCACCACTGATGGATATTAAATCTCCAGAGGGCGAGACAGGGTGAGCTGCACAGAACGGGATCCCGCGAAATCCCGGGATGAGCCAGCACTCCCGGCCCAGCTCCAGGGGTGCCCATCCTGCCCCAGGAAGGGGGGAACCAGGGCTGCAACCATCACCCTTCGGTGACATCTGGCTCAACATGGAAAGGGTGGAAACCTCCCCGTCCGATGAGCAGCCGCCGCTCGAATCCGGCTCCGTCCAAGTGCTCAGCAGCGGCTGTGGTTAGAATTACAGCGGAAGTCATGAATAAATAAACCCCGCTCGCTGCTTCGCTGGGAGCAGGTCCTGCTGTATTGAATCCTCGTGGTGACACACCACTCTTCACCCCGCCGAACGCGACAGCCCGGTTCTGCCCGCTGCCACCTCCGCGCCCAGCAGAGCTTTACTCCAAATAAATAACTCCGCAAGACGGAGGTTC
>NW_010425442.1:10129-11448 GCF_000710305.1 Buceros rhinoceros silvestris
TCGTGCCCATCGGGTGAATAGGAGCCACGGAGCAGCCCCAGCATCTCCAGCCCACGGGAGAACACAACAGCTCTCGCGGGTGCCGCTCATCTTATGCTGAAGGCAGGAGCCTCCCAGATCCTTGGGGTGACATGGAGCGGAATGATTGACCCGGTACAAAAACGGCTGTTTGCAAATCTGGGGGTTTCTGCCCACATGCTGGTGGTGGCTTTTTCTATTTAAAAAGAAAAAAAAAAAGGAGGGGGGAAATGGGGGGGGAGAAAGGAGGGCGAACAGCTGCAGGGCTGTAATGGGAGAGGAACCGCCAGTCCCAGGGACAGATCCCGGCACCATCCTCCTGCTCCGAGAGCTGTGACAGAGCTGCTCCCGTGGTGCTGTTTGCAATAACGGGATTTTAGCATCCCACCATGTCCATCCCTCAGCCCTCGAAAAACCTGCCAACACAGCCGGCAGCCCCACGCAGATCTGCCGGCTCTCCCGCAGAGCCAGGAGGCAAAGTGAGACCTTTGAAACCTCTTGACACTCTCAGTACACCCTGCCCAACCATGGGTCGGGCTCATTTGGGGGGTAAAACCACCCACACCGTAGCTGGAGAATGCGATGGGACCTGCACCACAGATGAGCTTCTAGGGTCAGTCCCTCACTATCTCCAGCAGTGGAAGCACCAGATCTGCTCCATCTGCTCCGGTTTTCTTTCAACGAGCTCTTTAAAGAGCTCAACACACCGACAGGTTACACCTCACTGGGGTTCGGCTCCGTGATCTTCATGGTCTTTTCCAACCAAAATGATTCTATGATTCAATGAAAAGCAAAGAGATGGAGCAAAGTGTCGTGGAGCAACCTGGGGCATCCAGGGAAGGGATGGAGAGATCCCGCAACATCCAGGGATGCTGGAGATTTCTCACCCTCGTGCTGTGCCTATAGATACCACATGGTCAAACCCCAAGTGCACCAGGAGGAGCCTCTTCTCCAGAAGGGAGAAATCGAGGTGAAATGGAGAAAAGCAGCAGCAAAGGAAGCTCTGTTCATTCACAAAACACCCACTGCTGCTCTCCCACAGCCCCGGAGCCAGCTGGAAACTGGTGCGCAACCCTAACACGTCCAGAGCCCTCCGAGCTCACACGGCACTGGTGGCTCTTGGTGTCGTGTTGGCAGCCACGTCCTCGGAGCCGTGCACCCTTGGGTGCCCACAGCACAAACAGACCGGTACCCGCCACAGCTCTCACAGAAAACCCTCATCACCCAGGGAGACAGAATCGTCTTTAAGAATCCGAAATTAGGTTGGGGGGGGGGGGGGGGTGATTTCTTGCTGTTCATAT
>NW_010425442.1:11586-11851 GCF_000710305.1 Buceros rhinoceros silvestris
CCTGGGAAACATCCAAGTGCCAATTCCAGCCGTCAGCATCCTCCTTCTCTCAGCCCTGGATGCATCCCCAGAGATCACCTTTGAGAGGGTGGCCAGAGCCTCCCACTTAATTAAGAATCTGCTGGTAATTCCCCGGAGTGGACTGGCTCAGTGGTGGAGTGGCAGGGACCCAAGAAAGGGGCACTAGCTAGTTAGGAGCCAGCAGTCTGGCCGGGGGCCAATGGGAGGCTGGGGCTGGCCCCTGCGAGCAAGAGCCGATGGCACT
>NW_010425442.1:12001-12416 GCF_000710305.1 Buceros rhinoceros silvestris
GATGGCAATGCAGCGCTGGCACAGCCCAGCCTCACTCGAGGTTTCTCTCTCTCCCTTTCGCACGAGCCCTGCGTGGTGTTCTCAAGGTGACGCTTTGCGAGGCAGAGCCAACCTCACCCCACCACCAGCATGGAGCATCCCTGTCTCTGGCGAGGAGCCCCAGCAAGACTTGCCGTCACCTCCTCGCAAAGAGGTTTTGGCCACAGGTCCCACCTGAGACAAGAGCCGCTCCCTCCCAGTGCAGGAAAGCTGGAGAAGCGTTTGGAGAGGAGCATCACCGCACCCACGGCTGCTGCTGAGCGGGCCACGAGGAGAGCTTGGGGTAAAATCTGCATCTCCCCATCACGCCCCACGGATGCGCCTCCTTCCCCGGCAGCCCCTCGGCGGCACACGGAGCCTAGCAGCGGCGCACGGC
>NW_010425442.1:12557-16729 GCF_000710305.1 Buceros rhinoceros silvestris
GGATTTATCCCCCAGCGCCACCAGCACTGGCACAGGAAGGAAGCTGGACGGAGGGTGCAGGATGCTCAGGCCACCCCGACTGTTGCTTTCGGAGCGTTTAGCCCCCAACAGCATTCCTGTGATCCACAGAGAACAAACCCTCACGACCTCCTGGTGCCACCAGCACACCGTGTTCTACGAGGCTCGTCTTCAGGGAGCAACGATGATCCCCGCGCACAGGGGTGACCCCCACGAGCGAAGCAGCCCCACGGCGCAGCCCCAGATTTCCTTCTCTTCCCCCACCACTCCAGGTTTTGTCAGGACACCTTGATTTCTCTTTTGCCCCAAAGCCAGGGGCTGATTTAGCAAACACCGGCAGGAGAAAGGACTGACCCTGTGGTCCTCTGCCCCCCATTGCTCTGCGTTAGGGTGTCTCCAGCAGCCTCACACCAGACACACCTTCTGTGGGATGTTGGCTCCAGCATCTCCCTCGTATCCAACACCTCCCGGACCTTCTTCGCTCCCCACCACGTATTTCTTAAGCGGCGGCGACTAAAGACACCAAGACGCTGAGGGACCAAGCTCTGACGGCGAAGTACAGACAAGCTCTGAGCTCTCCCCGACCCCAAGCACTGACCCCACCCTGGCCACCTCCTACCAAAACCATTTCTGCAGCTCCTCGGGGCAGGAGGAGGACGGCCAAAGCCAGAGACATGGGGGGGACCTACTAGAACTGAACAACATTAACGATGGCTTTTCAATCAAATGCAAATGTTATGCAAATTTGGGGGCTGAAAACACAGTGCATCCCTGATTCAATTAACAGCATTTCATTTATCTAGTTAGGCTTTGATTCAGGAAAGCACTTAATCCTGTGCTTAATGTGGTGTTGTTGTTGTTTTTTAATGTTTTAAACATTTTTACATAGGAAAATGCGGTTGCTAAGACACAAACGTTGCCAGGGGGACTCGGAGAAAAGTTGTAGCAGAAATTACTTGCTTTTCCCTTATAAATTGATAGACTTTCAATTTGCCAGCATCTCTGTGAAGCAGGAATATTCCCCCTGAACTCCCTTCACTGACAGCAAAAGCACAAAGAGGAGGTTCCTGCTGGAACCCCCAGCAGGTCCCTACCACACCTCCCAGCGCCGTCCGCCCGCTCGCCCGGGATCTGCCTCCAGGCTTCAGCCGCTCCACCGGAGATTTGCCCTCTTTTGCGTTGCCCTCCAAGCCAATACATCTCCCGGCTTCCCCACGTGCCGGTCGGTTGTTGTACTATCACACCCACTGACACAGGACCAGGCACGCGAGGTCCTCGCTGGAAGAGCTCCCGCCCTGGCAAGGCAGGAAGAAACCACATACCAAATACACCAGATGATGCTCAGGCAAGGCCAGCGATGTTAACTCCCTCCTTAAACGCGGCATTACTAAGGTTTGAGTCATACTTAAGCAGAGACAGATATTTGAATTTTTTTTCTGAATCCAGACCTTCCTGACTCAGCTCCTCACGGAGGTGCAGCTGGTCCACGCTGAGCTTTCAGAGCCTTCATGGTTTGGAAGGAAAACCTCAGTGTGGAAATGGAGAGGAACCATGGAAAAGCTTTCCCCCGAGTTCGCAAAGAACCTAAAACCCGAGCTCTGAGATTTGGAGGCATGGCGGGTTTTTGAGCATTAATACCGCAATGGCAAACATCAAGAACGTTCAATTTGAGCCCGTAAATAAAAAAAAAAAACAAAACCAACATACACACAGATCTGGGCAAGGATTTCCTAAAGGTTTGGAGGGTAAGCCATAAATCAAGGGCATTTTTTACAGCACTGAATTCTTGTGCCGAGTTAAGGTCATCACTGCCCTCTCCTGGCCATGCTGCTCCCCACCACCAGTCCCCCCACGGCAGCATCACCCAGACCCCCGTACCCACCTTGCGCCCCTTGCTTCAAAGCCAGGCTTCGCTGCTGCAGCGGGGGGTTGAGGTGGATGCAGACTCAGCCTGGGCTGTGACACGGGGCAGGTCAGGCATGGTCCCACAGAGCGAGAACGAACAAGAGGTGGAACCTCATCAAAAGCCCCCAAATGCGCCACAATCGAGCCGGATCCAGGAGGGATGGAGAAAGGAGAAGACCATCCCTCTTCTCAACCTGCTTGCAGCCTGCTCATTAAACACCAATTTAAATGACAACTTTTCCATATCTCCCATGAAGAAAAAGGAAAGGTCTCCCACAGAACCACCCCCCTGCCTCCAAAACAGCTTCTCCCACTAGATCTCAACGTCATCAGCGTAACAAACTCTAAAACTCCAACACTCTAAAAGCATCTTGTGCTATTTTGAGCCGCTATCCTCCTTCCTTCCCACCCCAGCGACCCACTCGCCCTCATATCCTAAATCTTCACAAGGAAACAGTGTCTCTATAACCACACACCAGTGAAAATCCTCCACGGCCAATGGTTGGGTTCACCGGGGGACCTGGACAAGGTGAGAGAGAGCAAGAGCAAAGCCAGAGCTGCAGGGTGGCTGATGGGAAAGATCTGGGAGCAGAATAAAAGGAAGAGGAGGTTGAGAAAGAAATATGCAAATCTGTACAATGACAAGATTAAAGTGGTAGTAGCAGAACGAAAAGCAGAGAGGAAAAGACTCTCCCTTGAAGAGAAACAATCCAAGAGGCTCCTCTCGAGGGGATCAGACCAAGCCAACAAAGACATTTGGCCTCGTGCAGTTGGAGGGTGACAGAAGTGAACCGGCCGTGGGATTTCAGAGAAACGTGTCATCCACGCACGAGCCTCACACAGACCCCCTCGCCTTGGCTAGTAGTTATCTCTGGCAAGCAAGAGCGACATGATTAATCCTTTCCATCAATCATCTCAACACCCAGAATTTGATCTTGGGCTAATAAATCTGTCTAATCGGTTTCTCCCCATTAGCTCTCGTTTGGAAGCGCTTTGTACACGGAGAATCACGCCTAATAATTGATGAGATTTTTTCAGGAAGCTGCCAAGAACGAGTTGTCCATGAGCATCCCTTTGAAAGCCTTGAACTCATCCCTGTTTTCAGAAGAGCTGTTGCATCTCAGGAGCAGAGGGAAGGGACTGGGTGATGCCCAGAGATGGGAAGAACGCTCTGTCTTACATTCCCTCCTCTCAAACTGCTCTGTGCTACCTTTCCACTCATTTTCCCCACTGACCCCACGTGGACGGTGCTACGGAGCACACACCACAACCATCCCGTTAAGTACTGACCTCCGAGAGGAGCCGATACCTCGGTGCTTCACAGGATGCGAGAAATCTCAGAGAGCTCAAACCCCTCATCCTCAACTCGCCCAGAGGAAGACTCTAATCCTCCCCCACACTTCTGTGGTCAGCCCTCACCAAAGTCAATACAGCAAGTACCCGCGGACAGGACAAGTTTACCGGTACGTAACAGAGAGGAAAGACGGACGAGTTTTATACAAAGCCGCCACTTTGCATTATCTCGCCAATCTAACTTGCTGGCAGGTTGCCACACATCGAAAGGCTCTTTCGGATGCTCTGGACGTGCCCCAAAGCCAAGCCCAGCTAAACTTGGTGGGTCCTCATAACAGGCAACGCAACCCCAAACCTCAGCCGGACACGCCGCCTCTGACAAACTGGTAGAGAACCCACCAGTTCCCTCCCAGCCACCTCCAGCCATGGGGCGCTCGGTCCCACGGTGAGCCAGCAGCCAGCGAGACACTTTCACCCTTTAAGATTAATCTAAAATGTCAGCTCTCAAACTGACCTTAGTCAAACCTGGTGCCACTGGCTGGACTAGGAACACGCCAACAAAAGCGATGTTTAAGGCAAATTTTCTTGCAGACTGTTACACGGGCGGGGGGGGCAGCAGTGGGACTTGTTCCTCCCCCACCTCTTACCCATGGGCCTCAAAGCACTTCCAGCCCATCGCTTCAGAGCACAGCACATGGCAACAAACTCTAACGTTGGCAAGGGAGGGCACAGCGTCGTCTGCGCGTCCTCCGAGTGTGGAAGGGACCGCGGACAACTCCGCAGAGCTGCTGGCTTCCCTCCCCCCGGTACCAGTACAAAAACCAGAATAAGAGCAACACGAGATAAAGTATATTCTGCACTTTGGTGCATCCTGCACATTTCAGAGCACCTCCCATCACCCTCCAGGGCTGACTTTGCGTAGAAAAGGTCCCCAGTGTGGATTCTCACCTGCCTCC
>NW_010425442.1:16844-17162 GCF_000710305.1 Buceros rhinoceros silvestris
TCAGCCACTGATACAGGAGATGTCTCAGTGCCACCACACCTCCCACCAAAGCCAACAACAAACCCACAGCACGGGCACGCCAACCGCCACCCTTCACCACCGCCCTCCTCAGGGTGCCGGGGATGGGGCTCAGCAGGCAGCTGGGGGCCACCCATGAACCTCTCACCCACTTCTTGCCATGAAAGGGCACCTCTGCCCTCCTCCAGTGCCCCGGGTGCTTTTCTGACTGGTTTCCAGTGGCTCTGATGGTGCTACCGGCTGGGGGCTGCTTTGAGATGAGTTCAGGCTTCTCAAGGCAGCCAAGCAAACCTTCGGGCA
>NW_010425442.1:17295-18319 GCF_000710305.1 Buceros rhinoceros silvestris
CAGCAGGAACCTCAAGCCCCATCAGCACATGTTCTTGCGTGCGTCTTACACCACTCTAATTTCTTAATAATTCAGCATCATTACTGGGGTGATTGACAGCCGTCACTCAGACATGTCTCTCATAGTTTCGCCTACAGAAAGTGGCCAGGGCATCTTTTTATTGTGTCTTCCCAGCTGGACAGGGGGGTATTGGCCTCTTACCAAGCCCGTGGGCTTGGCGCACCTTGAGCAGGGGAAATAAGGAGGGATTTGTTAAAGCCGGGGGAGCTGCAAGGACTCAAGGCCCCAACAACTTCACAAGCACATGTCAGCACTGGCATGAGAAAGGAAGAAGAAAGAAAACCGCCTGTGACTTCTGAGGGTTTTTCCGATTGAGGTCTGTGCCAGGAGGAGGAGGAAGAGGAGGTAGACGAGGCAGCACAGGGTCTAGAGGCTTTGAGGGCTGAGACGCTGTGACGCTGCTGTGCCAGAGAGTGGCACGGTGCTGCAGACCTTCAGGTACTGATTTGTCAGGTGAGACTGGATGAAAAATCAGTCTAAGAGTCTCCGTGTGGGGCTCGGTGCCAGTGGCAGAGCCTGATTTAAGCCCGATCAGGTTGAACCAGTGCAGTCCCTGCACGCAGACAAACCCTCCGAGATCAAAGCGGACTCACAAGGGGAGAATCCAGAAGTTACAACATGGATTACACCGTCTTCTCAAACTTCATTCGAGGGTGGAGACCCTTTTGCCAAAACTCAAGTTAAAACCCGTGACGCCTTACTCAGACTTGCCAGTTCTCCCAGTCTGGGTGGGGAGGTGGCAGGGCGGGGGTCTCAGACCCCCAGCAGCCTGGGCTGTGAGCAGCACACTTGGCCCCATCACACTGGGGACAAATCCCAGCCCAGATCCCATCCCAAGCTCCCAAAGCCCCTTCCAGCCCCGGCAGGTCCAGGCAAGGATGACACACGGATCTGCGGCACCTTTGACGTCGCTGCACCCCAGCAGGGTGACAACTGCGACGTATTTCCCGCTGAAAACCGCGAG
>NW_010425442.1:18521-20444 GCF_000710305.1 Buceros rhinoceros silvestris
AATAGTACAAGTGAGGCTTTTTTTTCCTCCCCTTCATTTCCAGCATAAATTTTAATTAGAAGAACCAAGTTCTTCACCAGATCTGGTGGAAGCCAGACTTGCTTTCCCTTGCCTTTCCTCTTCAGAAAGGAGGCGAGGGCAAAGCAAAGCTAAGAAAGCACAGCCTAGCATTTATGAGACATTATGGTTTCTCAAGTGGAGCCTGCAAGATCACCCTGATGGGGCAGGAGGAAAGATGCCAACACACCCACCTCAGCCGGCCCAACTGAGGAAGCCAGTGGCACCCACGGAGCCCGCGTGGATGCAGCCATGCTCCTCCTCAGGCATCTCCTCAGGTTTGGGAGGGGGTTAAACCTCCCCAGGCGCTTCCCTCGTCCCACCAGAGCTGGATCAGAGCTGGACCAGCGACAGAGGAGATGTGAAGTTTCCGGACGGGGGAAGCCATCCTATGCCTCTGAGTTTGGGGTTGGTTTTTTTTTTTTAGCAAAGGGGTTGCAGCTAAGAAAAGGTTGAGGCTCGGGTAGGACAGGGCAGGAGCTGGAAAACACCAGAGATGGGGCTTTTCAACCCCACTGTCACGCGCCTCGTCACAGAGCAAACAACAAGAAAGCAACCTTGGCACAAGCAACGTGAAAAGCCAACCCGACAAACCCCCCCAAATGACTTCAACGCGCCCTTAGGGGAAGCCAGCACAAAGCTCGCTGAACATCCGACCCGCAGCTTTTCTGGCACGAATCCCCCTCAGACACGTTTGTGCCCTCTCTCCTGCCTGCCTCCCGTAAACGCTCACGCCGCCGAGTTTCACTGGCTCAAGCAGCGGCAGAAAGCAGCTTTCAAAGCTGCAGGAACAAGTATTCGGGGAAACTAAATATAAAATCCGCGCTGTGCAAACACTCACGCCAGGCATGCGGGGTTGCAGCTGGTAAGGCACAGGGACACCGTGGCGGGGCGGACAACGTCTCTTCGCTCAAGCCACAGCTTTCAAAGTCACAAATCTTCTCTCCCCCCGATACCTATCGCAGAAAAGCTGCGGCCGTTTTGCCTCTCCGCTGTAAGCATGAAGAGGCTGCAGATGTCACAGGAATCTGTGGCATTATGAGCTCAGCTGTAACTGAGTGCTAAACGATGACTGCAGAAAGTTCACGTAAAGTTGTATATTTGGGCTCAAATGCCTCATTTTACCGTTGAGGCAGCCCTGTTAACTTCCAAAGGATGACTTCCCCGTCGAAACGCCCGTCCGTGGGAGCCTGGTGAATCCCAGCCTAAAAGCGCAGCATTTGTAGGAGGTTCTTGGCTTCCCATGAAATCACACCCCAGCCAACAACTCCATAAAAGCCCAGGGCAGCCACAAGCCCCACTTCTGCCTGGAGAGCTCACAACCCTCCTGTAGACCTTGCTCATTTCATCCATTGTTTGTAAATACTTGTACGCCAGCGGCTCCATCAGGAGATCACAAAACGGACCTGAAGGTCTCCACGGAGCAAAGCAAACACAGCCCCGACACACGTGTGTACACAAACACCCGCAACTGCCACGGGGCGATCGAGTCTCCTCGCAACACCCTCTGAAGGTCCGAACCCGCAGCTGCGGACCGCGCAGGAGTCAAAGCCGAGCCAGTGCTTTGTAGGTGCCAAAGGCTGGAACTAAGGTAGAGCTGGAAGGGAGAAGGGAGCACCTCGGCCATCGCCGCGGCCCCACCTCGCCGCTCGGCAGCCCCCTGCACCTCAACCCTCGTCCATGCGCGCTCCCGGAATTCCCACAGTTTGCCAAACTTCCGCCATGCGGACTCAACGCAACGGCTCTCAACGCAGGCAGGAGCTCAACAGTCGGGGGACAAGTGGCTCAGCCTGTGCCCAGTGCCCACCCGCTCCTCCGGGGCAGCGGCCGCCTCTGCGGCATCGCGGGGGCGAAGGGGGAGGGCCG
>NW_010425442.1:20811-21079 GCF_000710305.1 Buceros rhinoceros silvestris
CCCCGGAGGGGGGCCCCCCATGAACTCGCTTTTAACCTTGTTTAAAAAAAAAAAAAAAAAAAGAGAAACTGCAGCGGGACCTTCGGTGGAGTCAAAACTTTCTCCTTTTTGTACCAACCAATTTCCCTGTAATCTCAAGTGCTGTTTACAAATCGCAATACCCCCGGACCGTACGGGATTTGCATCTCACCGCGCGCTGCGTGGAGCCCTGCCAGCTCCCGGCAGTTCCTGGTGCGCGGGGCTGCCGCCGCTTTTCCGGGGGGGGGAC
>NW_010425442.1:21233-25206 GCF_000710305.1 Buceros rhinoceros silvestris
GGAGCATCCTAAACTCAACCCGGTGGATCACGCTCAGAAATACAGCGTGGATCTATTTCTGCTGGGGATGCCCCAGCGTGGATTAGTGGTTTGGTTTCTCCGACCAGTTTGCTCCGACCAGACCAGACAATTACGGTAGCCAGAAAAGTGTGAAATTTCAGCTCTGACCATGTCAGGGCTCCCAAGTGTCAGTTACAATAAAATAAATGACCCATTTCCTGACAGATCGTGAGGGCTCCTCCGAGACGGATGGACAGATTTTTTATGTTTGTTTTTTTCTTTTTCCCCCCAACGGGAAGGCTGCGCTCCCCTGCTCTTTCACATCAGGAGGTGGGAGCAGAGCAGGGATGCTCTTGCCCCTCTGCTGCTGCCCTGGCAGCGTCCTCCCGGCTGCTCCCATCGTGTCCCCACCAACATCCCTGCTCCCTCCTCGCCGAGCTCCGCCAGCTCCTGGCCCCTCGCCTCCAGCCAGGACCTCAAGAAACCGTCCCCCCGCTCTTTGGGTTTTATTAGCCTCCTCAGGGAAGCTCCCATGCAAGGGCTGTAAACGCAGCTGGAGCAGGTTCGACTTGAGACAACAGCACAGGGAGGATGAACGGTTTCCCAAAAGCACTTTCCCAGGCACGCAGACCACCCAGGAACCCCAAAGCCTCTCCTCCGAACAGCACCGGCACCCAAAAGCCGCAGTGGTATCAAAACACCGCCTGCTTCACTTCAGACTTCCTAAAACAACCCCCTGGAAAGGAGACAAGAGTCGGGCAGTGTCCCCTACAGGAAGGGCTGGCAGGAGCCAGAGACGGGCTGCAGGACCCCAACCCTCATGAGACCCTTCCCAGAAAGCCCCATCCACTGCTAACTCTGTGCAGAGGAGAAAACCAAGCACGTTTCAATTAAAGCAGGATTTTTCTCCTACATCTATGCACTAAAAACTGTGAAGATGGCTCCAGCATCTTCAAGAGCAGGCTGTGGACACTGGACATAAACCAGTGTGGAACTGGTTTCCACTCCCCTTCAGTGAGTTATTCCACCAGCAGCAGAAAACGGGCAGCTTAGAGCAGAAAACCAGCTTAAAACAACATTTTACATTAACTTTCCCACAGCTTCCTGGAGCCCTACAAGCACGTGAGCGGTGGAAAACCTCCAGCCCGCTTTGGTCCGAGACATCTGTCCTCAGCTCAGGGCAGGACCTGGGTGGGGAGGGATCTCCCGAGGTCACCTTGGCCAACCCCAGTGTTCCCCAGTCTGCAGGGACCTGGCTCTCGATGCCGCCTGGGCAGAGCATCTCACAGATCACCAGAAAACACTGAAGGACAGGGACAGACGGACACAGACACGCCCACCCCTCCAGCACAACCTTCCAGCTGAGACCCCTGCGGGTTCCACCACCACCGGGATAAACTTGCAGTTGTCAGGTAAACCCCAACAAAGATTTTCTGGGCTCGATTCCCCGCAGGGATCACACATTTAGGGGTAACGAGCAGAGGACCAGGGAAGGCAGCCTGGCTAAACCACCCCACACATCTCGAGTGGACAGACACCCCCGTGGGTGTTTCAGTGAGTACAGGTTCAGAAAAACTTTCCTGGGGAGCAGATTATTCCCTAAGTGCTCCTGCAACACCCCTCACGCCTCTCCCAGCAGCAGCTAAAGCCATCCCAAGCGGATGCAGGACGATGTAGGACATCAGCCCCATCGCTGATGCTTTTTTTCCCCCTCCTGTGCCACTTGCCTCTTCATTTTTTAAACTCTGCTGGGCAAGTGCATTTCTGCCCCTCCAGGTACTCAGTGCATGACACACACACACACCCCTGATCATTTCCATGCTTCAAACTGGGCAGAATAAGAATTTAGAGGCACACAAAGGCTCAAACCCATCGGCCAGTGAGGAGCGAGGACAGGCAGACCTTGCAGACTACTTCTGCCGGTTCGTCCCCACTATGCCCAGCTTCATCGGAGTCTGGCTGATGGCGGGGAGCCCCTCGCACCCACAAACGCAGTGGCAGCTGCTGGTACTCTTCAGAGGAGAGTGATTTAGGAGCACACATCCTCCCTTGCACTTTTAAATGCCTCCAGTCATGGTGAAAATCAGGGGGTTCACCTAAAACTTTTGAAAAGCTCCTCTCTGGTGAAAAAAAAAAACAGAACTGAACTAAAACCCAGAGAAGTCTCTACGACCTCTTTGGAGGGTGGGTTGTTTGGGTTTTTTTTTCCCCAGAAGAAACTTTCAGGTTTCAGGCTCCTCAATTTTTCAGTTTTCTCCTACTCCTCTCCTTAATTTTTGGGAAGAGTGGGACACCACCATCCGCTGGGCGCTCCCCTACGCATTTGCTTTAGGCTCCCACTTCTCCCCATCGAAACTGTTCTACAAAACCAGTGGCAGCAGAAAAAACCAGCACACCTTCTGCCTGCATCAACAGAGGCACCTTCCATCCTAAGCCCAGCCAATCTGGAAGGCAGCAGAAAGCTGCAACCAGTGACCTCCGCAGGGAAAAGAGGCTGGAGATGTTTCCTCCTTGCTCCAAACTGGAGCTGCAAAGCCCTGGGCCAACCTTGGGCCATCCCCAGCAGCCTGAACTCTCCCCGAAACCCTTCTGGTAACTCTGGAAAACATTAACATCGCTGGGGGCTTGGGCTGGGAAGGCAGAAATCTCCATTTTATTTTTTTTTTTTTTAAATTCTGAAAGGTCTCAGTTTTCAAAGCAAGTACTTTAACCCCAACTTCCCTCCGCCATATCTCTGTTTGCTTGTTTTTTTAACCTAAAAGGCAAAGATAGAAACAAATTCAACTGGCGAAGCAGATTCAGCCCTAGCAATTGCCACGGAGGTTCTCTCAAGAATTGAATTTATTCTTTTCTTCTGCACATAAAAATCCTCAGACCCTTAACAAAGGGCATCTGCACTAGGTGGACTCCATCTCTTCTGGGTTCAAAGCTTGAAGCTACGAAGTTTATAGTTAAACTGCAACTTCTGGATTTATTTGTCAGTTCCGACTCGTACGTGGAAAGGGGGAACTAAAGGCATTTCTCTGACTTCAGCCTGGAAATCAGTAAATATTCTGTCTCTCAGGTAGGCTAGAATTGATTCTGTTACCTCAGGTTTAAACCTCATGGATTAAATTGACTGACAAATTATTAACGACTAATTTAATGACAAACTATTTCAATTTTTTTTCTAGCTGGAAATCATGAAAACACATCCATCCCCGAACGACTGCAGCTCTCAGAGGTGTAAAATCAGCAGCAGGGAACTCCCAGCTCGGAGCTGGGGGCTCCCAGCAATAAAGCGGAGAAGAACTCAAAATTTATTACCCTTTTTGGTCATCCAAAAAGTAGGAACAAACCAAATCCCACTAAACTCGACATCCTCGGGAAGGAGCACTCATCCCCCCTCGCAGCCCTGCTCTAAACCAGGGTGTTGCTGACTTTTCTTTAATAACTCCTAAACTAAACCTGGTTTAAAGGGGAGGGCTGATCTTCAGCCTGGATTAAAAGTGTATTTTGTCTCAGCGTTCGAGACAGTGTCTTTATTTTCATGGAAAAGAACTAGCAAACTTTTTTCAGGTCAGTTTTGAGAGAAGTCAAACGTCAGGAGGGAGCAAGGCGCATTTTTTGGTTAGAGCTGCCCAACAAAGAAATCACACTCGCTGTTATCAAAGATTCCTACATATTTCGTTAGGAACAATTAATTGCCCAATTATGCACACATTTGGGTTTATGAAAACATTAATTTGAAACAAAGACTAGGAAAAAAAAAGGCAATTTTGAGATTTCTCCATACACTGAACCCTCACATCAACCACCACATTTAATAACTCCCACCTCCACTCGGGGTCCACACACGGACCCCCCAAACCCACCCGCTGCTGCTGAGCGTCTTCTGCTGAAACCCACCCTCTTAGTCTGGGCTGTTATCAACCCAACTCCCTCCACCCCCCCCCATTACCTGGTTTCATTCCCCCTTCTCGACTTACCTTCA
>NW_010425442.1:25234-26464 GCF_000710305.1 Buceros rhinoceros silvestris
CAACCCACCTCCCTCCCCCCCCCCCAATTACTTGGTTTCATTCCCTCTGCTCGACTCACTTCCACATTCCTCATATTTGGAATGTCTGCTTGATGGATTCACTTTTTTCCCCCCTCACCCCTCCTCCTCTCTTCATTCATTCATTCTTTCGACCCCATCGACTTCGGGCTTTTCAGCTTCCCAGCTCCAACCCCCCCAAAACCAATCCTTAACCTGAAGTAGGAAAACGGAATTACTGTTTTCCTGAAAGAATCTTTTCTTTTTTTAACCTTCTGAAGAATAAAGCAGTAATTTTTAAGATTTTTTTGAAAATTCCTCCTAAGTTTCTCCAAGTTTTTCTATCAGCAAAGTTAAAGCAAAAATAACTCCCAAAAAATCCTCTCCCAAACAGCAATGAGATACTTTGAACAAATCTAAACTAACTTTAAAACTGGTTTTTTAATGAAACGACATATTTATCAGCACTGACTTTTCTTTAGTCAAAAGCATTTCGTTAAAATGGTTCCCCAGGATCATTAACATAATTTGCAGCTTTAAGTGTGATTTCCAGAATTGCTGTAATTAAACATCTCCAAACCAGTTTATCCTTCCTGGGGGTTTTGGTGCAGCAGCTCCACACACCAGTCACACCAGTCACTCATCCTCGTGCCATATTAACACATTCAGCAATTTTTAATTAATTTCTACGGCGGCTTTAGGGACAGGAGAGATTTTTAAAGAAGGAAATAAAGCAGCAGGGAAGATTTATTTCCATCCCGGCCACATTCATTTCTAAACCCACCCAAATCACTTTTCCTGAGCGTTTCTGTTTGCACTTTCAACTACAAGAAAACACAAGCAAAAAAAGGATTTCAATGCAATGGCCTGGAATAGATGTTAAAAAAACCAAAAAACCAAACAACAACAACAACAACAACAAAAAAAACCAAACAAAAAACCCGTACCCAAACAAAAAAAAAAAAAAAAAAAGAAAAAGAAAACCCAACGTTTTCTTCGTTCAGAAATTCGCTGGGAAGCCCCCAACGCTCCTGACTTGTTTTCCCACATTTCTAAAGGAAAAGAAAAAAAAAAAAATTGCTATCAGGTCTGGGGGGGAGGGGGAGGCTGCTAGATCCCACCAAACCCATCGGATTTTGTCCTCCCTGCTCACACATAATTAACCATTTCCTGTGCTATGTGCCTTTAAACTGGAAAATCCAGTCTTAAAAACAAGCAGAAAGGAAAGAAGGG
>NW_010425443.1:0-284 GCF_000710305.1 Buceros rhinoceros silvestris
GGTCTGGACAAAGGGAGCTCCAGCGGCTGCCTGTAGAGACAAGGCAGCTGGGCTGCCTGACCCGGAGCGCTTGTGGGGGTGACTGAGCGCTGCGGAGGGAGGTCTGGCCACGGGAGTGGGGTCCTACAAAACAAGCACTTCAGGGTTGGGGCCTGGGTGCAGGGTTGGGGCCTGGGTGCCATCTTACCAGGGGTTTCTCCTTTGTTCTTGGCTCTCGCTTCCCACCAGAAAGGCAGAGGTGAGCGCTCCTTCCCGCTGAGGCCGGGTCTGCTACCGCCCTCGCA
>NW_010425443.1:453-793 GCF_000710305.1 Buceros rhinoceros silvestris
GCGGGGGTTGCTCCCTGCAGGCTGTAGGGCCCTCCCTGCTTTCGGTGGGAATTGTGGGTGTCACTTGCTTGGCTGTCAGCCAGAGAGCTTCAGGAGCTGCCTGCTTTTGGGTGTCTCGAGTACTGGTGCGCCAGGACTTTGGGCCAGGCGCTGGTGGTATCCTGAGCTCAATTTCACCCCCCTTTAGTTTTCCTTGGTGGTGCTTCTCTCCTTGCTGGGAAGCTCATCGGTTTAAAGAGAGAACGTGGGAGCCCTGAAGGTGCAAATGCTGCTCCTGGAGCTGTGGGCAGCAGAGACAGTCATAGCTGTCTGTTGTCCCTGGAGATGCCTCACTCTAGAA
>NW_010425443.1:1057-1315 GCF_000710305.1 Buceros rhinoceros silvestris
GGCACCGTCGGGAGGACAGTTACCATGTTCGATCCAGGAGGTGAGTGTGCGCGGACAGGGCAGGACCTCGGGCCCTGCGGTGTTTCTCTCACATGGCTGGAGGTACTTGTGGTCAGCCCAGCTTCTGGGTAGCCTGAGCCCTGTTCTCCTGTGGGCCCTGAGCTGCAGCTTCCCGGGCAGGGCTTGTAACTGCATCCCGTTGGCTTGCTTCCCCTCCCTAGCTACGGTGACCACTCGGCAGACAGGAGGGCCTACGAC
>NW_010425443.1:1646-3068 GCF_000710305.1 Buceros rhinoceros silvestris
CTTTAGCCGCTCCTCATCGGTGAGTATCCTGCTGTGCTGGGCCTCCCCCGTAACCTTTTTCTCCCAGGTGCTGAGCTGGGTAAGTAGAAAACTCACTTTCTAACGCTCTCTTGGACTCTGCTTGAGAAATGCCTAGAAAGCTTTTGGTGCAGACAAGAGCTCCTCCCCCCCGTCCTGCCGCGCCTGGGCAGCAGCTGCCCTGTGCCGGCCGGGCACAGGGGGCTCAGCCCCTCTCGTGGTGTTGCTCACGC
Source organism: Buceros rhinoceros silvestris (assembly GCF_000710305.1). Classification (NCBI taxonomy): domain Eukaryota; kingdom Metazoa; phylum Chordata; class Aves; order Bucerotiformes; family Bucerotidae; genus Buceros; species Buceros rhinoceros. The sequence goes on from NW_010425443.1 coordinate 1,898, forward strand.
AGGGGTGGGGGGACGGGCGTGTCCTGGGGTGCTGCTGCAGCCCTCGGCTCCTTTAGGTCCGCAGAGTGCTGCCCTTGCGCGGTGCTGCTCGTTGAGAGCTGTCTGGGAGCCCTGGCCGAGCAGTCTTGGTGCAAGGTTTGTTCAGCCAACGCTCAGCCGATCCTGGTCCGAGGGAGCTCAGTCTGCCCGTGACAGGCGGCTTGGTCCCAGCGGGCCCTGGTTTGGGCCCGTGTCCTGTGGTAAGAAGCCCCCGTCTCTGAGGGTGAGGTCCTGTGTCAGAGCAGGATCCTTCTGGGTGGGCCCAGCTGACGTGGAGTGTTGCGCGTGGGGCTTTGCGCAGGAGCAGAGCTCGTGGACCAGTCAGTGCAGGTGGAGGCAGTGGCCATCTCAGGCTCTTCCCAGCAGTGTCCCTGGCTTTCTCTTCTTGTCTGTTCTGCTGTTCACCTTCACTTCTGTGAGACCTCAGGCACGTTCTCTGCTCTGTGTGTGGAGCTCTCCGTGTTGTCTGGTCTGTTCTGGCTGTGTGTCCAGGGATGGGAGTGGGCTGGATTCGGGTCCCAGATCTGCTGGCCAGTTGCTCCCAGGTGTAGGGTTACTTAGCTGAAGAACTGAAGGCAGGAATTTTCTCTTCTCTGGCATAAATCTCTTATCTACCTCATCCCAGGCTGTCCCTGTTCCCTGTTGGGCCTCCGCTTCTCTCCTGGAGGTTCATCCTTCCAGGATCAGCTTCTTTGGGGGAGGGTCTAGGAAGAAGTGTCACATCGTCCCCCAGACAGTCACTCATGAAATCTCTCTGGTTTCGGATGGATCGTTTGCTGAGAGTTGCTTCTGAAATCTCTGAGTTCATCTTTTCCTGAGCGTTGGGGCTGGGGGAAGCGATGTGGGTGGCTGTCGGAGTGGGATGGGGAGTGCCTGAGTGGGGCAGCCTGGCCATCTGCTCACGCAGGGCTTCCCAGCACCTGCCTTCTGCCGCCTTTCCTCAGCGGCTGCTGGGGGCTGCTGCCAGCCTCTCCCCACGGCCGCTGGGCGCCCGGCTGCAGAGCCGTGCTCCACCGTGCTCTCCCGGCGTTACCCAGGACCGAAGGCCAGTGCCGTTCCTCTCGGAGCTCCCCTAGGAGTGGGAGCCGCTGGACCCTTCCACCGCCCCTCCCCTCGCCCGTGTTCTGCCCCT
>NW_010425443.1:3164-5970 GCF_000710305.1 Buceros rhinoceros silvestris
CCGCCCCTCCGCTCGCCCGTGTTCTGACCCTCTCTGCTCTCACACTGGTTCGGGTGGGGCTGTTTGTAGGTTCTTTTTTCTTTTTTTTTCTTTTTTTTTTTTGCTACAACGAAAAGCAAACTGTTTTTTTCTTTTCTGAGCTAGTGTGTTGTATCTTGACATGTTCCCTTGCAATATCCCTATCGTTATATATTCCTCTGTGCCGTATGAATTGGCTGGGAATCTCCTCCTGCAACCCCTCCTCAAACAACCATGTGAATTTCCAAACCACCCAATGCGTGACGCTGGCTGCTGCGCTGGTTTGAAAATCTGATTGGTGAATGATGAATTCCCGGTCTGCCTGGGCCAGCAGCGGAGTCGACAGAGCAGCAGAAGGGCCAAGAGTGTGGAGGACGACGACGAGGGGCATCTGATCTATCGCGTCGGCGACTGGCTACAAGAAAGATGTACAGCCAAATCGTAACATAATTTAGCTCTCTAGTTAAGCTCCCATCGCAGTCGCAGATCTGTCTTATCTTTCTGTTTCATTTTATTTTCATTGTTTATTAAAGAGAAACCCTCTCCTTTTCCTTCCCCTTTTGTTAAAGCTACGTTTATATTTTGTATTGTTACTGAGTGCCAGGGAACTAGGGCAGCTGCCTTGTGCAGCCGGTGTCAGCCTTCCGCTGCTCCGGGCTCGCCACTGTGTGCAGGTTAGGTGTTGCAATGCATCCTCCTCTGCCTTGTGTATGCGCTGACTCCAGGTCGAGCTCACTCTCTCATCTCCGTCCCCTCTCTCTCCCTCTCCCAGATGAGATTATCAGCACCTTAGGGGAGGGCACATTCGGCAGAGTGGTGCAGTGCATCGATCACCGGAGGTATGTCTGCTGCTGGGACGGGGAGGGAGGAGCAAAGGGAGGCTCTAGCTGGCGACGGAACCTCGCCTGCTTAGTGTGGGAGCCTGGGGGGCAGGATGCGTCTCTTTGTTTCCAGTTTTCCTCTGCTGCTCTGGACACTCACCCTCTTGGGTCGTCCGTGTGTTGGGGGGAGCCTCAGAGCTGTTTGTGGGGAGGGAAGAGGCTCTGCTTTGGTGGGCAGCCCTTAACAGCTGTCATCTGGCTGGAGCAGGGCTGGTGGGAGGCCGTGCTGTGCAGGGTGAGCCTGCTTCTAAAAGTCCTTTTCGCAGGGCACGGGCTCTCCGACCCAGCTCAGGGCTGATCTGGTGTGTTCTTTCCATTTCTCCCTCAGGGGTGGTGCACGTGTTGCTCTCAAAATCATTAAAAACGTGGAGAAATACAAAGAGGCGGCTCGACTGGAGATCAACGTGCTGGAGAAGATCAATGAGAAAGATCCTGAGAACACAAAGTGAGTGGTGAGGTCGAAGGGCGAGCGTTGCTTTAGCGCGGTGGCAGGGGTGGAGTGAGAGAGCTGCTTGATGTTGTGTGACTCAAGTCACTTGGACCTGGTTTTGGGAGGCATCTTGGCTTGCTGGGGGACACAGACCGGGCACGGAAAGGGGGTGCCTGGTGTGTGTGCGCAGATCTGTCCCGAATCAGAACTTTTTCTCTCAGTCTTTGTGTCCGGATGTTTGACTGGTTTGACTACCATGGCCACATGTGCATCTCCTTCGAACTGTTGGGGCTCAGCACCTTTGACTTCCTGAAGGACAACAACTATCTGCCCTACCCCATCCACCAAGTACGGCACATGGCCTACCAGGTGTGCCAGGCTGTGAAATGTGAGTGTTTCCTGCTCCCCTCCCCTCTGGTCCTTGGCCGCTGGGGGAGCTGCGTGGCTCCAGCACCCACGCTGGTTCTACGACTGGTGGCCCAAAGCAGCGGATTGTGGCTGCGGTGCTGCTGTGCCGAGACTGACCCTTCCCGCCCCTGTTGCGGTGAACGCGTACTTGCAGTGGGTCCACGTTACCTTCCCGGTTGTGGTGTGTTGTGGTGCGTGTGGGCTGGCGGTAGCTCGGGGCACTCCAGTGTCCAGCCCTTACACGTTCTGGTGATGGATATGACAAATCTTTGTGCTTCGCCAGAGCACTTTGGCCTGGATGAGCCTGACTTCACACCAGTTCTAAACATCTGTTAAACTGGTGCCAGTATGAGCACACTGAGTTAATGGTGTTCGCTCCCTGAGTGGGTGCAGCCTCGCTTTGCTTCTGTTCCGTCACCCGACTCCATTTGCCTCCGCAGTTCTGCATGACAACAAACTCACGCACACTGACCTCAAGCCAGAGAACATCCTCTTCGTGAACTCCGACTACGAACTCTCCTACAACCTGGAGAAGGTAACATTGCTGCCTGGGGCTAGGGCTCTTCCCTTGGGTTCCTGGTGTCCCCAGCCAGCAGCTGGGAGGGGTTGGAACGTGGCCTCAGGACATAGGGTTGACCCACCACCTTCACGTATGCGTTCAGGGCCTCTCTGCACTGCCTGGGTAGTCCGTAAGCAGCCAGAAGGATGCTGGGCTTACCCGGCTGACGGCGAGAGTCTATTAGGGGCTGTGCCAGCACTAACGTCCCTCGGCAGCTTCCTCACCCTGTGCTGCCCTGTGGCAAAGCCTCGGCTCTGTCAGGAGGGGGCTGAGTCCTCCTCTCCACTTGGAGTAACCAATCCCTTCTCCCTCGCGAAGAAGCGGGACGAGCGCAGCGTGAAGAGCACGGCCATCAGAGTGGTGGACTTCGGCAGTGCCACATTTGACCATGAGCATCATAGCACGATCGTCTCCACCAGGCATTACCGGGCCCCAGAAGTCATACTGGGTGGGTTCCGCTCGGCCTGTCTGCAGGGGCGGGGGTTCACCGCAAGGGGCCGGGGGGGTGCT
>NW_010425443.1:6064-9475 GCF_000710305.1 Buceros rhinoceros silvestris
GGCATTCCCGGACCCCAGAAGGCCTACTGGGTGGGTTCCGCTCGGCCTGTCTGCAGGGGCGGGTGTTCACCGCGAGGGCACGGGGTGCTGCTGGTGCTTCACCTCCGCATCACTCGGCAGCTGTCCTGGCTTCACCCTGGGACGGGGGAAGTGCTCTGCAGGGCTGTTTTCCGGGAGGACCAACGACTTGCAAGTCGCTGTTTTGCCTTTGCTGCCACCTGGGCAGTACGTTGCCACCAGCCTCTCGGGAGCCTGGCTGGAATGGAAATTCATTGTCCAGTTGTTTGTTTTTAAAAGGGGAGGGAGAGGGATTTGGAATCTTAAGCCATCAGTGGATCTTTTATTTGAAAATGGTTGTTTTTCAGAGCTTGGCTGGAGCCAGCCGTGTGACGTGTGGAGCATCGGCTGCATCATCTTCGAGTACTATGTGGGTTTCACCCTGTTTCAGGTGAGAAGTGTGTGCTCTGTGGCTACCTCACAGCTGAGGAAGGGGGATGTTGGCTGTTCCCCAGTGCAGCCAGGAGCCTCTGGGGCTGGCGGGGTTCCCTCCATCCCTGCAGTCTTGTAGAGACAACCGTGGTGTTGCCCAGCAAGGGGATCTGAGCGGGAGGAGACCCAGGGCTGGGAGGTAGAACGGCTGGAATCTTTTCCATGCCTTCCCTTGATGTTTCTCTCTCTCTCTCTCCCAGACCCATGACAACCGGGAGCACCTGGCCATGATGGAGAGGATCTTGGGGCCAATTCCTTCCCGGATGATCCGTAAGACGAGGTGAGCAAGGCCGGCTGGGCACTGCAGACTGCAGCTCTCCTGCTTCACGCGTCGTGGTTCCCTCTGAGGGCTGGAGGTTGGATGCTGCCGGCTGAGCCGGTCTCAGGAGCGGCCGCCTTGCTGCTGCTGCTGCTGCTGCAGGATGTTTTGTGCCTGGTGTAACCTGCTCCCACCTCTTACTCTGACAGGAAACAGAAATATTTCTACCATGGCCGCCTGGACTGGGACGAGAACACCTCTGCTGGCCGCTATGTCAGGGAGAACTGCAAGCCGCTGCGGGTAAGGCGGGATGGGCAGCAGCACCCCATTGCTTTATCCTTTTCTCATTGCAGAGTCTTACAGTGCCTATCCCAGGGGTGAAGATTCTTTCTGTGGGCAAGGTTGGGCCACCAAAAGGGTCAGACCAGTGTCTTCCTGAAGGAGCCTTGGCTATCCCAGACATAAACTAGGAAGACTGCGTCAGCCTGAGCTTAATCTGAAGTGGAGGAGGAGGGCACGGAGACCTCAGGAAGTGCCTGGGGGAAATGGGGGTGGGGAAATGGGCAGTTCCATGCTCGGTAAAGTGGCCCCAAAGTTCAGGTCTAGGATGAGCGACAGTCTGAACAAACTCGCCTTCCCCCAGCGTAGCCATTCAGCCCAGGGAAGGTGCTGCGGCCGGGCCGGGGTGAAGAGTCCTGACCTTTCCCCTCCGTCTCCCCAGCGGTACCTGACCTCTGAGGCTGAGGACCATCACCGCCTTTTTGACCTCATCGAGGGCATGCTGGAGTACGAGCCATCCAAGCGCCTCACGCTGGCCGAGGCCCTCAAGCACCCCTTCTTCGACATGCTGGAGATGGAGCCGAGCACAAAGATGTGGGACTCGAGCAGAGACATCAGCCGGTGACGCCGCAGGCGCCAGCCTGCCCTCAGATTCCAGCCCCCGTGGAGGCCTGCGTGATTTCTATTCAGACACTTGGTGCTTTCTTTTTATACATGAGAAGAACCCCTGGACACGTTTGTAAAGCTGTTAATATGTGACATACTGTAAATAGCCCATATTCTATATCGGCGTCTGAGCACCGCGGGCCCCGCCTCCCCTTGCTGCTGCTGCTGCTGCGCCGTGGTGGGGTGAGGTGAGGGGGGCCCGGGTGTCCGTACTGTACATACCTCTGTTCGGGCGTTGCTTTGTCTCCTGCGCTCTCCGCCCCCGCCCTGTAAATACTCCAGGACTCGCAGCTCTCTGTAGCTTGTCTGTACCCTGTAAGTTATGAAACTGGTGGGACTGCATGGGAATTATTTTTTGGATCAATGTCATAGCCCATCCCCACACCAGAGTTTTATAAGAATTTTGTACAGTCTTTGTGAAAAATAAATATGAAGCAAACAAACTCCCTGGGCTGGGTGTGGGCCAGCAGCAGCCCCTCTGGGGGCTGTTGTGCTGGTCAGCTGTGCTGCTGTGGCGCAGCAGCTGGACGCTGTGCCCGGCCCAGAGAAGGAAGGTGCAGCATCGTCTTGTGGGGGTGACAGGTACTTGGTGGTTCAGGGAACTTTGCTAATGAAGCCAGCTCTGTCCACTTGCACTGTTCCTCCCAGGCTCGGTTGCTGGCCTGGCACCCAGCACGAGCTCAGGCACAAGCCGCTTTTGGCCGCCTGAGGGCTACAGCTGGCCCTGAGCAGGTCTTGGGGGTGGCAGCAAACCCCAGGCTGGCCCCTGGCTCGGTGTTGAGGTGGGGTATAGGAAAAAGCAGGACCGTGGGTACTATGCACATGCTCCTAGAGGAACCGCTCGCCCTGGAGGGGGTGGAGTGCTGGCTACTGCTGTCACGGTCAGGTGCCCACGCTCGGCTGTCACCTACCCTGGCATCTGTCTGTGCCAGCCCTGCGGTGGGGCTGGGGCCTTGGCCTTGGGAACTGCCCTGATGGCAGCTCTGCGTAATGCTCTGCCAGGGTGTCTGGGAGAGTCTTGCTGGGGTGGTGCGGGAACAGGGCAGACACGCTCAGGGTCTGGGCCATGGGAGCTTATTGCTTTGCGGAGACTGTCCTGGCTCTGGCAGACTGTCACTCCACAGAGGGATAAAGGAAAAGTCCGGCTTCACCTGGAGTTAGCGTGGGGCGCTCTCGGGAGGGGTGACATTGAGTCATCTTCGTGAGCTTCATGATCCTGCCTTAAAGAGCTTGGCCTGGAAGCCTTCAGCTGCCTCCTGCAGGACCTCTGGTGGGGTGTGCCAGGGAGTGAGGGCAGGGGAAGGCCACGTCCTGCACAAGCCTGGAGGAGAAAGAGTGATCAAATAATACCTGTGCTCTGTCTCAGCCTTAAAAATAACCCACGCTCGTGCCCACACTCCAGATTCACAGCTTTTACCTTCCCTGGTGAGCGTGCGGCTCAGGGGTGGCCGGCCAGGCTGCGGCGGGAGCGTGCAGGTCTGGGGTGTTCCTAAACCCCCGTCCAGGGGCAGCTGCTGCCGAGCACCGGGAGCTGCGACGGGAGCTTGAGTCCTGCGCTGCTCGGGGGATGCTGAGGGGTCCCTGTGCGGGAGGGGTGTCAGTGTCTGCCCAGTGAGGGGGTGGGATCGGGGACCCCCACGAATAACGGGTCCGGGAGACCCAGGAGTTAAACTCCGCGGAGCTGCTCGTTGCGCCAGGAATTCTTCCCCGTTTCGCTG
>NW_010425444.1:0-4529 GCF_000710305.1 Buceros rhinoceros silvestris
AATTGAATGAGAATTGGGATTGCTTGGGATGAAATTGGACTGAAATGTAATGGAGAGACAAGATGGGGAAATGTGAAAATACTTATTCAGTAGTGGCTAATAATACTTACTCAGTAGTGGGATTTCTGTCACATGCACTGACAATTTCTCTATGGCAAGACTCCCATAGAAAAATTAGATTTGGGTTAACATGCATTCAGTTACATTAGTAATTAAAGCCTGTATATTGTAGGGGCTGTTGAATTAAAAGTTGCACAATCCATGACCTTTTTAACAGCTCTTAATTTCCTCAGGGCTGACTTTGCAATGATGGTCTGCCAGCACTGTTTTCTTGACTGAAACTCTAATCCTCCAAGAGGGGTATGGCACTAGTAGATACACGATGGAGATCTCTGCACACAAACCAGTATGAAAATCACAAAGCCAGGCAAAGCTGGAGCAGGTATTAGAGTTATCATTAGCAAAAGAGGTGACTGTTCTTGTGTGTTTCGGGTTGGTCCGTAACTCTTGGAGTACCCAGCCAATGGGGAAACAAGGGAGGGATTATCTGGCCACCAACCATCCTTAGCAAGCAGGGTAAAATTTTACTTTTGAGATTACAGTTGACCTGGCAGTACAGGCAGGTGCCTGCAGTTGAGTGTTTAAGCCCTGGCTGTAACATGGATGTGAGACAAGCCTTGCACATCTCATGCAGGGGCTGTCTCCATCATCATAGCATGTGCTGGGGCCATGGTCCTGCTGAGCTAATGGGCAGAGAACCACGGGGACAACCCGTCAGGTCCTGGACACTGTGCAGATGTCTCCACAAGCCAATGCATCGGACTATGGCACCCATCTTTCCCTGCCCTACTCAGATTGTACATTGCATCCTAGTGAAAAGGCTGTTTCATAAAGGATTCTCCATCCTATTTGCAATAATGCAAAGATGTTTTCCTCCTTTTCACAGCTGCATAACAATCCTAGTGGCAAATCATAGAATCATAGACTCTTCTGGTTAGAAGAGAGCTTTAAGATCATCAAGTCCGTCCACATAGTTGTCTCCATCACGTCCCACTCCTCTCCAAAAGAACAAAAAGAACTCCCAAAACAAAAGAAGTAGCCCAACAGGTTTTTGCCTGTTAAATGTTATCACAGAGGCACTGATTGTCTTGGCTTTGGCCGGAGGCAGGTCCAACTTGTAACTGGGGGAGCTTCTCTAAGCTTCTTACAGGCAGGGGCCATGCCAGTAGCTCTCTCTCGCACTACCAAAACCCCACCAGACACAAACCCAAGACAGGTATATAAGATTTGCTTTGAAGATAGAAAAAATGCTTCCACACTTTAGTAACTGAACCTAAATTTAAATGTCTCACAGTTACTTCCAGAAGCCACTGGCTTTCAGTGTCCTTTTCTCGTAACATTCACAGAAATACTTTTTGTAGGTTCTCATGCTGAAACACTGACCTATAATTCCTCATATATTGTTGATCTCAGACAGTCACAGTCAGTACTGACTTGTCATGTACATATTCAACCATCCGGATAGAGTCTCAGACCTGGGGCTTTCTGATGCATTAACGTGCTAAGTCATTCAAGGCAGTCTGCAGTCCAGCAGAACACCCTTTCTGTAGTGGGTTTGGGAAGAAATTGCTGAATCTGCAATCATTGCTGTAGTGCCTTGCTCAGCCTTTCCACTCTCAAAGCCTCAGTGCTTCTTCAGCAGTGCTGAAATCTACCTAGCAAATGCTTCTCTGAAATACATTAACTCCTGAGCTTTCCTGCAGTTCTGCTGCCTTCATGCTCGAAAAACCAAATTTCTTGAAAGCCCAGGCATTCTTCAACGAACCTCCCATTTCCTTAAATCATAGGACTACAACTTTACCCACATCTCAAGGAGTTCTTCATGATCAGTGACCCTTTTATCTGCCTGTCATCTGTACAGCTTTGGTCGTCTTCAACTTGCTTCTGGAATAACCCTTGAAAAAGCCTTGTGCCACATCTCTGCCACTTCTTCCCTTTATATACCGTTTCTGTTAATTTCTCCTAATATTGTTGTAACATGATCTGTGAAGCTGCAAGGCGCATACACCTGAAGTGTCTCAGAGTTAGCAGAAAGAAAGGACTGTTTTACTCATGTCAAAGGTTAGAGCTGGGCTGGCCACTAAACAAACGACAGAAGTCATCTATTACACTCTCCCTCCTCCTTCTCTTCCCAAAGAGGGGAAAGCAAAAATGAGTAAGGGAGATTCATGAATTGGAAAAGGAAATGAAAACTACTTTAATGGGAATAATAAAATTAAATATATACAATACCAATACTGTACCCAACCCCCCTGATGGCAACCACATCACTGTCACCACTGGGCAGACACTGGGGAAGGCCCAGACTGGGCTCAGCAGCAGACTAAAACAGATGCAGGAGCTGGATTCTGGAATTGGATTCAGGAATGAATGGCCTGGGATCAGAGGCAGAGCAGAGTCCTCTTTAGACACTGGACATTGAAGAAGAGGCAAGAGAGCAATGCTCTTGTGATCCCTCAGCTTTATACCAAATACGACCTCTATGGGATGGAACACCTTGTGGGTCAGTGTAGGGTCACCTGTCCTGTCCGCTCCTCCCCACAGGTGCATGTTCTACCTTACTGCACCCCCACTGTGGCACACAGGATTTAGCAGTGACCTTGGTCTGCACAGGAGCAAGTGTAAGCAAGAGCCTTTCTGCACACCAGTCCCTGGTGGTAACTGTAAACATCAAGCGTTATCACTGCTAGAAGCAGACGCTGTCTGCAAAAATATGCCGTTAACTTCAGACAGTGCAGTCACTGAGAAGAGACTGAGCTAGAAAGTAAAATCACTGAGCAGAACTAGTTCTGTTCGAACTCAAACCAGGTTAATTGCTTAAGTGCATTTTTTACTTGATCTTATTATAAAAGCAAAACTGTACAAATAATAAACACTATGACTTAGCTAAATTGGGATGTTTCATTTCACTGTTGACAGAAGAACAAGAAGAATGAAGGTCAGACGTATGTTCCAGCAATGTTCTGCAGTATGTTTTGCATACACTTTGGTATTCTCAAAGCTCTTCTTTTCATAGGAAATGTTTTGGCTAACGTTTATGTGACTGAAAATCCTGCAAAATGCAATCTGCATGCAAGCACCCTGATGCAAGTCTATCAAAGCCAGCCCAGTGAACTGACACATACATGGATCTTTTCTGCCATGGTCTGCAAGGCCCTTGCTAGTCTTTCCTTAGCAGCAGCATTGCTTGGCAGAGCAGTAAGAACAGTAAGGGCTGTGAGGAGCTCTCAGTAGAACGCTGAGCTGGGGTCCTGCAGTGCTATGAGGGGGCTTTTTGTCTGGTTGTCCCATGGATCATCTCCCTGCCCAGCACACCATCTCTGCAGCTCTGCTCGGGGTTAGAAAGGTCCATCCTGTATGCACTGCAAGGAGGTCACACTGTGTCTTTGCTAGCTGGGAAATGTCATTCATGTGGCAATAGGAACCAAGCAATAAAATAAGAGCAGTCATGCACTTGTCTCTGGAACTTGAAGAAAAGACACACACGGCAGCTCGTGTGTTTATCTGATACCAGCGCTAATGCGATGTCTTTTGTCACATGCAGTTGGAAAAGACTTGGCATTAACAGTACAGGTCAGATACTTGACTTCTGCACAAAGTGTGCCATCTATCCTGTTACACTGCAGTGCATATAATGCAATTAAATGTTCCTTTTGGTTTTGAACCAACTTTTCATTATCAGGTGGCATTACCTACTAAGCTGAATTATAAGGCTGGTTTCACCTTCTCTGAAAGTTTGACTGTAGATTACTCCTGTCTCCTTCCCAAGACCATTTTGCATTTGTTCTGTTGTATCCAGAGAATTGCCTTGCATATTGCCAAGCTGCTCTTTCAAACTAGGGACCAGTTCTGCACTGTAATACAAAAAAACCATGTGCAGTCTTGGTGTGTATTTCACTCATCCCCTCATAAAATGTTCTGCCTTTTGAAAAGAGGGTTAATTTTAAGAAGTAGTATCAGAGTCTTGGTTGTGCTGTGCCGACTTTCTCCTGCGCTCAAACATAAGCTCAGCAGCTTTGCTACAGCACGGACACGGCCTCTGGATCTGCTGTCCTTTTCAGCATTCTGCCACCGGGCCACTCTCTCACGGGGACTGGAACCAAAACCACTCCCTCACCCGCGGTCTGCAACACGCTGCCTGCGGACGGATCGGAGCACCGAGACTATCGTTACCCATCCGAGCTCAGAAGGAACAGTAGCTCGCTTATTCGAGATAGTGGTACTAGCTTTAGGCAGCGCCTGGTCTCCCTCACCCACCACGACAAACTCGCGCCGACAGCTGGACTTCCCTCCCGCCCCGCACTGCGCATGCGCACGGAAGAAACGGCGGCGATCACACCTGCCCACGGCCGGGCCGCGCTCCCCATCCCCAATACACATGCGCAAAGACCAGCACGCTCCATGACTCTCCCGTGGAGCGCATGCGTACTACTCATACCACCCATGCCGATCCGCCACCGGGGGGCGGG
>NW_010425444.1:4787-16582 GCF_000710305.1 Buceros rhinoceros silvestris
AGCCATCATGGTACGTGCGTGCGGCTGTGTCTTCCGCGGCCTGGTCTGATCGGGGGTGGGGGTCTCTGGGTGTCCTGCCTTCCTGCCTGTTCCGCCCCGCGTGTGTCTCTTTGTGCCTGGCCGGGCGCTGCCCCCACCCGGTGTTGAGCTGGAACCGGGCCCCGCGTGCGGCCATTCCCCGTGCGCGGCTGGCGGTCGGGCAGGGCCATGTTCGGAGGATAGAGCCGGGCACGGTCAGAGCCTCCGCTTCTGGTTCTTTACGGCCCGAGGGGCTCGCTCCTTCTGCCAGGCACCTCTTCCGTCAGCCTGCGGACTCCACACCGGGCCAGGACCGGCAAAAACTAGTTGAAGGAGTTACTGTGGGCCCTTTGCTCTAGTGAAGGGATTTTGTGCAGTTCGAAAGCTTGGGAAGCTGTTTTAAAAGGTGGTGAGAGCCTTAAATCTAATAGTGGCCTTAGCTACACAGTCGCCTGACTCCTGACAATTCTTCTCCCAGGTGTTCAAGCGCTTTGTCGAGATTGGCAGAGTTGCATTCATTTCCTTTGGGCCACATGCTGGCAAGCTGGTGGCCATTGTGGATGTTATTGACCAAAACAGGGTAAGCTATGAGTGCTGTACCGTTTATTTTCTCCTAACTACATTAATAGAAGCTTCATATCAGTTTTAAAGGAAACTTTAGTTTGTGAATACGCTTTTTGAATTTCGTTCTGAAAAGAAATAAGCAACTGACAAAAAGATTTTATTTAATAGCTGTTGCTGTATTTGAAGCTTTCACTAGCAAGATTTTCTTACTGGCAAGTGCTCTATTCCACTCTGCTGTGTTTCCTAGAACATAGTGTACAAGTGATGTCAGTTTGAGTCTAAAATTTTTTAATGGGATGGCATTAATGTATGTTTAAAGCAAATGTTCGGGCTAGGGGACTCTTTTTGCTTAGTGTTTCTGAAAACGTTGGGGTAAAAAAAGAAAGATTAAGTATGCCATTTTACTTATGTGTGCTTTTTTAAAAATTCAGTTGTTTTGGATTTCTTTCCCAAACATGGGCCTTTTGAATTCTTTCCGTAAAGCTTGGGTTGTATATGCAAGACTTAATCTTGAGTTTTGTCTGCATGATATTTATTTCAGTTTTGGACTGTTCTTGTCAAGATACTGTTCATACGTTATTAAGAAGCTGCTTTCTAAATCGAGTACTGCTGCAAACCCCACCCCCCCATTTGTTTTCCTTTTTCAGGCACTAGTTGATGGCCCCTGTAGTGGTGTCAGAAGGCAGGCTATGCCTTTCAAGTGCATGCAGCTGACTGACTTTGTTCTCAAGTTTCCACACAGGTGAGTTGTTGGCATGGTTTTTTTGACCTATGTAAAAAACATCCTGTCACTTACGTGATCTGATCTAAATCTAGAAAGGACATAGAACATTAAGTCAATGGGTTAACATGGGTGCACAGTAAAAATCTGACAGTTTATCATAATTGAATATGTTTATTGGCTGATAACTGCTGTTCAACAGCAAAGGGAATAGCACACTGGCCCAGCCAACTTGCAGATTGTGGGGGGAAGCAGTTGCAGAAAATACTGTGCAGCTTTGCTTTTGCTCCTGCTTAGGTCACCTTCAGCCACTAACTGCATTTCTTGCCTACAGAACTATACTGGAATTGCTGGAGGCTGAATTCATTCTGTTCTCTTTAGTTACTACGTGAGCTTCTATAATTTAGAAACAAAAATTGCTGCCTTCCTGATTCTGAAGCAGTGCTGGGGGTAGTGTGAGAGTATACCTCTTAGAGTCACTCATCTGTCAGTCTTAGCAAAACATTTACACAACAAAAGGTTAATTAGGCTGCAGAAGTGTATGTGGCATTGTCTTTAAGTGTCTGAAGTAGTGTAGAAGGGCAGTATTTCCTTGTGTGAAATTTGATGGGGCACTATCAGAGAAAACCTTTTTTTATAAAAGCTGTGAATATAATTTTGTGACTGTTGTAACGCAGTGCTCGACAGAAGTGTGTGCGCCTTGCCTGGGAGAAGGAAAATATAAATGAAAAATGGGCAGCAACAAGATGGGCAAAGAAGATTGAAGCCCGAGAAAAGGTACAGTTTTTTCACTGGATTAGTGGTACATGCTGTCCTCCTTCTCCCTATTAAAATTAGGTGTAATGAACTGTGTTTTCAATTGCAGACTAAGAATAAACATAGACAAGGCATAGGTTTTTAAAAGTAGCTACCTATCAGCTACGACTTCTTGTATTCTAACAGTAAAGATGGTTGGTTTTATTAAGTCATTTCTACAACCAGCTTTATTCCTGCACCATCACTTTCCAGCAAAGGTCTTAAAATGTGAACTAGTTCCAGATGTGCAGCTGAACCTGAGATCAAAAATGAGATCAGAATTGCTTGTGCAATGCTTTGAAACACTTGAGTTTTACTGCTTGCATATGTATATATAAGAGCTTCATGACTGATTCTCTTCAAACAGAAAGCCAGAATGACTGACTTTGATCGCTACAAGGTTATGAAAGCAAAGAAAATGGTAAGTTGCTTCTTTATCTGGCTAATCTTTGTAGCTTTCACTTTAGAATCACACACAGATGGTAGTAGCCTTACTTTTATAGCTGAGTTGGGTTATGGAGTGACACAAAGTATGTGAATGCTTTGAATTTTTCACGCTTCTGTGGCTACCACTTTCTCTTCAGTAGCTGATCAAACTTGAACCCTCATGATCTGTGTGTCAGTCCTCCAAGTTGCAGTTGAGGAATCAATTACCTACTGATGAAATCGAGTATTCTTGATGGTTGCTATTAGTATTTCATTCTATAACAAAAGACATTACACATAAAATACTGAGGTGCCCAAGTTACCAGCCAGAATGATGTTGCCCACTTGGTAGATTAGAACTGGTTTAGGTGGAATTTGATGTTTGGATTGTAATCCATAGTAAATCTTTGACTATATAATATGAATATAATTGTTTAGCAAAGGGTCATGAAAAAGAGCAGAATATGAAAACTTAGAACTTAAAGGCATAATACTGAGCCTGGTTTTGTTCTGATTAATAGTGAACGTTTTCCTGTTTTTACAGAGAAACAGGATCATCAAGCACGAAATGAAGAAGCTCCAGAAGATGTCTTCTAAAAAAGGCAAGGTGCAGAAATCGGAGAAGGCACAGAAGATGCAGAAATAAAATTAAGTTCTAGTTGTGTGTGACTTTGTGTCTTTGTTCTGATTCTTTAACATTAACAAATTGTTAAACCTCTGATTTAAATTGTAATCATAAGATTACTTTTGATTCTGACCAAGAATTGTTGTCCGTCTCATTTATTAATGTCCAAGTGTTGGAACATGCAGAAATGTTTTTTGTCACGTTGAAGTTAAACATACAGGCTGTGCTTAGTACTCTATACCTAATGCCAGTTGAAATATTTGCATACCCAGTTAATTTGAAGTAGGTCAGATCATGACATTTTAAAGCAGTCTGCTCTTGAAATGGTTGGGAATGAGCAAAATTACTGGTACAGTCTGGAATGTGAAATTACACTATTTGTCTATATAAATTAAGGCATGAACTGGCAGTATGTGTTCTGGTTGGAATATAAGTATGTCAGTGTTTGAAAGATTGACAAATTGCTGTTCAAAGGCTTTAAATTTCTCCATGTTTTCTAAAAACTTCCACCCTTCTTCAAGTAGTGACATGGAATACTTTAGATGTCTATGACCATAGTTGTACTGTAAATGCCATTACAGTCATTAGTGACATAGTAACAAAATGAAAATTGGTGATTTGTGTTTAAGCATGCTTGCTTTTCAGAACGTTTAAAGTTAAGAGTTAAAGTCAAGACCTGAGCCTAATTACAGTTCCTTTAATTATGTGGCATATAATTCTTGCTTTTTAATCAAAACCAATAAGTGAAAAGGGGGCATGACCTAAAAATGACTCGATCCATCTGAAACACTGAAGTGTTTCAAGACTTAATTTAGTCTCTGCACTATACAATGTTTACATATCTCAAAGTCAGCTTCCATCTTGTGTTTTCTCCTGTCTAGTTTGTTGGCAGGAAATGTTTCCTTCATATTGAGTAAAGAAAGTCTGAGACATCTGGTGATTTAAAATAAAATTATTTTTACTGTCAAGTATAAAATAGAGGAAGGAGAACATTTTTAAGTGCTTTTAAGTAGTTACAGGGCTAGCATTGCTTCTTTCAGACGGAATTAGGGACCTGCATGCTCAAACGCTTTATACATTTTTGCCTTGAAGCCATTCATAGGCACATAGAAGTTGAGTTCAAGCATATGGTTGATATGAATGAATGTAAATGCTAAGGAAAAAAAATGCAAATTGGGACTGAAACTCATGTTTGGGCATCTGGAGATCTTGACTTTATTTTGAAGTGTTTAAATCCAGCTACTCTGAAACTTGTAACTTGAAAGGTGTATGAACCTGGAGATCCTTTAAGGTGGAAGAGTTGTTCCTTAGGGTTGTTTGGTAATACCATTAAGCTCAGTTATATAAGACTGGTGAAGAATTGGTGAAAGTGCTTGTAGAGAAAATAGATGTGCCTCCAAGCATAATGAGATCAAAAATACTTCTACATTATTTGCTGGGTTTTAAAGGTACTTTCTTCCAGAGAGTAACTTTGGGTATGACTGCAGCAGTTTTCATTCCCACCAGTACCACTTAGCAGTTACTTAGGTATCTGAAATGTTTCTGTGATATGAAGTGTGCTCTAACCTACCAGACTGCCTAGCAACTAATTTGCCTGAACAGGAACCTTGTAACAATACAAAACATGCCAAGAAGGGAGGGCTGCCTACCTGTAGTCCAGTTGTGTCTGCCCTAGTGCTGCACCACAGAAAAGGGATGTGCTGGGGGAGGGGGGCATTAAAGATTGAGGCGCTGTTAGGCAGAGAGAGCATTATGTGCCTTCAAAGAAAACTTGGTTCTGTAATACTGTGTCTACCATCAAGTGCTGTGAAAGTACTGGGTTTTTACCATTTGGATGAAAGAAGAGAATAAAAAAATAATAGAATGTGCCAGATTTTGGTATGTGGGCTGTGTCTTCACAGCACGTACCCTCTGAGCAGGTCCTTTTATTTAGCAGCTCCTGAAAGCTATCTGAAACCTTTTGGAGCTCTGTATTGCTATAGTCCACCTTCCTTTCAGTCCATGAGTGTTGTGCCATCTGCATTGGTTTGTCCTTTTTCTAAAGCTATGGGGATGCAGAAAACTGCAGAAGTACAGTTTTGTTTATAAAGGTTACCACACGATGGCAGTGTTAGCTCTTTACAAGGTTGCTCCTAAGGCTTACCCAAACTAGGCAACTGTGTTGCTTTTCCGTGCAAGGACAGTGCCAAACAAGGTATGGCACAAACATTTTAGAGCAATAGATATGCTTATCCAATTCTTTATTTTGCCTTTATAGTTGTCTAAGATGCACTTTGGACTACGGATATAATTGTTTAATTTACTTTATGTGCCTGATGGTAAAGAAATAGGTTCTACTGTTTAGAAAATGCTTTAAATGAGGTCCTAGTGTTTATTTTCTCAACTTTTTTCATGCAGAACACACAGAGGGCTTACTGAGTACAGAGGGGCAATGTACCCTATCCCAGTTTACTCCTGAGATCGTAGATAATTTCCACATTTCCTAAACTGATACCAGTAGCTGGCGACCCACTCCTAATCTCTGTGCTGCAAAGTCTGTGAGACATGAGCAATTCTAGGAGCAGGATTGGACCCCTTAGCATAATCTGTGGTTAAAAGGTGTAAAATCTGCTGTTGCTGTGAACCAGTTGTGTGATTTTCTGGTGATGCATAATTCTTTTTCTTCAAAAAAATTATACGTAAGCGCTTTTGGTTCTTGTCTAAACATGTCTTGCAGAATTTGTCATCTGAATGTTTTTCAGGTTTTTTTGAGATATAATAGACCTGAAAGAGGAATCTTTGGATTTACTGATCTTCCTTATTTTCAAATACTAGTATTCAGACTGTCCTTCAGTCAAGGTTTGCTTGGTGACCATAACATTTTCAAATAATTTGGTTTTATAGTTATTTATATGTTAACAGTAGATAATACTGTCTGTTCTGAACTACTGCTGCACCACTGATGCTGACCATGGACTTGTGGCAAATCTGGTCTGGTTGACAGCTGGATTCTCTCTATTTTGTCTTACTTCAGTTGTAGAGCTCATTAAAGGTTTCCAGCCCTGTATATTTCTCTACTTTCCCTCTGCCCGTGTTGATAAGATGTCTCTGAAAACTCCATGTGCCTGCCTTTCATCAAGATGAAAAGTTGCTAATTTCTATTCACAGTGTTATTGGTATATGAATAAGTACAATTTACAAGCAAGAAGTGGTTTGGGCTCTACTTATTTCAGTCTTCAGCACAACTAGAGATGATTACTTAAGCAGGTAAAAGCAGATCTTTCTGCTTCAGAGAAGGAAATCCCAGTATAAACTCAGAAGTACCTGAGTGCAACAGTAGTATAAGCAACTTTAAGCTCAAAACATGAAAAATTATTGCCAAATTAAAAACCAAATGAACAGAAATACAAAGAAAACCAAAAGCTGAAGTACAGCAGTTCTTGTCCCTGCTTTGACCCAGGCAGTGGCCTTGTAGATATTGGAAATGTGCCCACACCTTCTCTTTTTCTCTGAACAATTTCAACAAGCTTCATTGGGTGCTGTGCAGCCTCCAGTTCATATTGTCCTTAAGTGGAAATTTGGCCCAGCCTCCACTTTGTGTACCTGACCCCTGTATCTATCATATTCTTGTTTTAAATAAATGAAGAATTGGTCATTTTTTCATCACCTCACATTCAGCAAACGTATGCCAGTCTGAGCGGTTTCCAGGTCAGTCTTTCTAGCAACTCTCCCTCTTCCTCCAAAAGCTTTCAGACCGTCTACCAAATTAGAAAAGTCTTTCACCTGCAGTCAGCAATTTTGTGCTGTTGCCACCACCAAAGAGCCACTTCCTCCTTCATAAGATGCCTTGACCTTATTACAGAGGAATTACTTCATAAAATTTCTACAGTGGTCTGGTATGAGGGTATTTTTGTTCTGTAACTGTTCAAGAGCATTGCTCTGTGCACATTGTGAGGCCCTGACCTGCTCATCATGGCCCTCAGCAGAGCTGAGCTCTCCCTTGTGTCCGCTTTGGGATGCTTGTGGAGTGTGGCTGTTTTTTCGAGGCACTGTGCTGCTGATATGGCAAGATCTCATTAGGAAGTTCTGTTTTGATGAAAATGATGGAGGCTTTGAAAGAGTGATCATATTTAAATAGCGTGAAAGTAGTATCTTTCAAATCAGCTGGAGCTTTACCTAAAGACACACAGTGGGAGGCCACAACATCTTGAATAGAAGCTTTTTAGAGCTACTGTTTGAACCTCATATTTATAAAAGCCATCAAACAAAAGAAGAGACTGTTGCTAGCTGTGTTATTGCAGTCAGGTGCTATATAAAGGTTATCTAAATAAAGGATAGGAAATAGGCTTGCAGGCTTTTTCTTTCTTCCTTCCCTTCTTCCCTGGAGCCCCTGAATAACTTTGAAGGGATTTTTTTCTTGTTTATTTCTACTGCTTGACTCATTCACATTGCATGTGTGACCCTTAGCTGGAAGTCTCTGAATAATGGGAAAAATTAGAGTTTATGGCATAACGAAGTATATTAAGTCTGACTAGCTGAAAGTGGCATCATTTTTGCTCTGGTTGCTTGAATCAATTTTCAAGGTCCACAGGAAGGCTGGCAAGCTGCTGCTGTTGGTGATGCATGCAGGTCCTCATCTTAAATGTGAGAGGGCTTCCTGGACTCCCAGCCACCTGAACGTGACCTTAGAAGGAGAGATGTTTGTGCAGTGGATATGCCTGGCCTCTGCTGATGGTGTCCCAGTTGTGCTTGAGTAGCAGATAGGTATCGGGGCCCAAGGGATAGAAACCAGGAGTTATGGGGGTTAATGTGCTTCTCCAACCCATTAATTCATAAGAAGTGAGGTACGGTCCCTGTTAAGGCATAGTGGTGCATAAATGCTTTGACAAATAGGAATGACCACTGGGTTGTGGCTGCACTAACCTCTCTGATTAGTGCTGAACTGCACTAGGCTTTGCCTGAAGCCCCATTGGGAGCATAAGCAGTGCTCTGCTGGGTCAGACCAGTGGTTGGTCAAACCCCAGCCAGCCTGGGTCTTTTAGGCTGCCAATGGGAGATGCTGTGTAGGGAGAGGGTACAAGTTTGGTCCCTCCCCTTGCAGTTTCCCAGCATCTACAATAGCAGGATAAGGGGTGCTAGAGGATACACTACTGCCTATTCCTTCTTTTAGACCATGAGTTTGTTCAGTCATTTGAGGACTAGCCAGTGTTCGAGACAGGAGCTACTTTTCAGTCCCATCACGCCATGTGGCAGACATCCTTGCTAGCTATAAGCTTGGAGATGAAGGTGAAACGTTAATTCACAGAGGGGTCCATAGAGAGGAGATGAGTTATATGAGAATGTGCATTCAGGGTGCCATGACTTGAAGATATTTGAAGGACCGTTGGAGTTACCATTAAATGTCAGTGTGGTCAGTTGTGTCATAGGACAGTTACTCCACTGGGAGACTTAAAAGTGTTTATTTGCTGCATGGTGCTATTACTCTCTAGCATCCTATAGCAAATTTCAGATTGTGGGCAGAAGAAAGTCCCACTGCTGTGCCACAGAATGAGAGTGCCCAGGGTCACAGGCACTGCCAACAGCCTTGGGTCACTGCTCAGGCAGGAAATTTGGTGTTCTTATGGTCTTGGAATGGGTCATAAAGTCTGGAGAAGGATAGCCTCTGGCAATCTGACCTTTTTGAGCAACTGGGCCTTGTTTCTACTCAAAGCCTGCAAGCAACTCGGCTTCAGGGCTATTGCTTTGTGTCATTAGGAAATGCTCCATGGGAGTGCAACAGAGGTTCCACTCTCACACAAGACTGAAGTTCAGTCATTTCCAAAAGCTGGTGGAGAATGGAGGCTGACAGACCCTTTGCAGTGTGGAGCAATCATAAAAGCTGCCTTTTCTTGGGCGAACAGGCTAGGAAATGATTGCTTCTCTGAAGTTCGAAAGGTGCCCACAGCAGAACTGGAGGTGCCCACATGCACAGCAGCACCCAGCCGAGCCTGGCAATGCAAAGGCAGCCAGCAGGGATTGCAGAGAACCTGGAGGGGCAGCTCTGGGTGACAGCCCCTGACCATGGTTAACTTGTTAAGAGGAAGCAGGCTGATTAGTCACTGGAGGATTGGAGGATTTTTATTTTTTTTTAATCATGGCAAATTTTTTTATTTTTGTATTTTGTGTGGGTTCCTGGAGTTATGTGGAAGTGCTGTAGACAGCTGGTGCCCGGCTCAGGAGATGACAACATGCTGCATCTCTCATGGGTATGGAAGTATACAAGGAGGTCAGCTGGTGCTGCAAGACATGGTAGTTTAGGGATTTCCTTGCTGAGCTGGCGGTGGGAAGCTAAGTCTGCTGAGGGATGCCAACCCGATGGTGAGGTGTGAGGCTGCGTCCCAGCTGTCTCCATCCTGGATGCAAGTCCAGCCGGACCCCTCAGAGGGTCAGGACATGGTGAGACAAGCAAGGCACCAACCCACTCCAGCACGTATCTGTCCTTAATAACAATAGGGGTGGACAAAGCAGATTGTAGGGATGATGGTAAAGGCAGTGCCTGAGGTTGCTGTAACTAAATGCACTGCTGTTGGCCAGGGAGGTGAAATACACCTTTTTTAAGAGCCTGAGTCACATCTTTCAGATATGTGAAGAGCTTGGTGCAAAGGCTCTCTAAGTGCAAATAGACTCGGAGAGCATGAAGAGCCTCCATGATTTCCATTTGGTCCTCATAAAGCACAGTGCTTTCATCAAAAAGTCGCAAAAAAGCCAGTTTGGCAAGGGAAAATGCTCCCCACTCCGATAAATGACACATTTCCCTGGCATTAACAGATTTCCCCTGCAGCATGTTCTAGACCTCAGGGTGGTTTTTCATGTCATCTAGCTTTAGTGCTCAAGTTTGGGATAAATCTTGGCAAGTGTTTTCCAGACCCATCTGCTGAAATGCTGACAAGAGAATCAGGTGCTGCCCCTTGCCAGCACCCTGAAGTGGGTTTTGTGAGCCCCCGCCAGGCACCAAGCAAGAAGTCCTGTTCCCTGGTGCTGGTCCACCAGTTAAAAATGAAAATTGAAAATAACTGAATCAAAATCACCCCTCCTGAAACACATAGAAAAAACCGTGACCCACAGAAAAATAAATAAAATGTGACTGAGTGCCAAAACGTTTAAGAGATTTTAGCAGCTTTTCAGGCACTCATCAGCAGAATTGGTAAACTCATCAAGAGCTAGAAGAAATAAAATTTGGGTTTATTTTAATGTATTTCTCCCTATACTAAAGGCAACACAGAACACTTTGCAAAAAAGATGTGACTTTTTAGCACTTCTGCTCTTTGCTGCAGTTACGTGTAGAGAAGCCGAAGCAGTGCAACCCTGCTGGGGATGCCAAGTCAAAGTTGGTGAGCAGTCCAGAGGCACAGCAAGAGATGCTAGTGGGGTGAGGGGATTTGTGAGGAAAGGGCTCCATGGTGGCTCCCAGGTTTTGTCTTTTACTTCCCCAGGTTTGAGAATCCCACAAGAATCATCAGCATGAGCCACTGGCTGTGGCTTGAACCAAAGCACTGAGGAGCAGGACTGTTGATTCCTGAATGTCACAGAGAACAAAGTGTATTTTTTTTTCCATCAGCAGAAACACAGGTGTTTCGAGGCAGGTTTTGTGTGGGATTCAAAAGGAAGGAGTCCAGCCTGCAGGCCACAGGCTGCTGCCTTCCTCCAAAGCATCCACTGGACAAGTCCTCAAAAACAAAGGCAAAAGTATTCTAAATGAATGGGGGCACAAGGCACAGCTGTTGCATAAAGGTGAACCACATCTGTTTTGTTCGGGAAGGGGTGCCCTTCTTGCTGTTTCAGCAGGCAAATGGGAAAGCTGCTCTGAAAACCTCTGGAGCTAAGTGCAACAGGCTGGCCAGAAAATTGGGACAAAGGAAGAGGGAAAAGGGAAACCTCATAGGATCCTGCACAGCACTGGGCAGAAGCGAGGGAGGAACAGCTGTCCAAAACTGCTGCTCTCTGTCCTTGATGTCCCTTACAGGTGTGAGGGCTACAGGAATGAGCAGACTGAGAGGACGGAAGGTGATGCTAGCAGGACAGTTGTGCATTCAGGGCTGCTTAGATCCTTGCTGTCTTCTGTGAACATGAGATGTTGTTTTGGGTCCACAGTGACCTGGATGGCTTGGGTGCAAAACTTAATATAAAGCTATTAGTGGTGAAAAGTAGTGGAGATGTTTGCCATGTAAATGACAGCAGACCCATGCATCTCAGTGACGTGTCCTGAAAGACGACCATCAATCTCTTAGGAGATGTTTCTCTAAGAAGACACAACTAAGAAGATCCAGCTAAGTGCAAGAGTCTGCAGTAAAAGTCCTGACTCTGAACTTAAATATTAGAGGCATCTGAAAGCTTTTAGACTGCTTGCTTTGAGCAAAATAAGTACGGCATCCTGGAGACTGTTTATTTTTGTGGTGCTTTTTGTTGACTTCTGGAATTAAACCAGAGGGGTCTTGAGCTGCATTGTAAAGTGTTGGGATGAAAAGCACCCTGTCTATCCCTCACAGAGCTGGATATTAACTTCTTACAAGCTGAAAGATTTACACAGTGAGAGGGAGAAAAATTATGAGTCTTCCATTTTTCTCACTGGAAATCAATCTGTTTAGGGGTAAGGACACTGTAATCACAGGAAAAGCAAGTTCATGCTGA
>NW_010425444.1:16691-21111 GCF_000710305.1 Buceros rhinoceros silvestris
GCAGGACTTTAGTCCATCCCAGATGCAGGACATGGTGTGTGTTCTCTCTGGGTCCGTCCAGGTGGCAGCCCTGCTTTTGACTGCATCAGTTGCACCCTGTAGTGCAGTGTGGTCCACCCATGTGATGGCCAACCATCTACTCCATGGTGTGCTCCATCTCCTGCCCCAGGGCCTCTATAAAGATGCTGAACAGGACTTTTGGGATGCTAGGAGCCTTGCTGCTCTTGCAGGCTACTCCCGGGGGTTTTATGAGCCCATGATTCAGCTGTACTTGTTTAGTCTGTAACTCAGCTGGGACCAGCCGGTGTAATGGGAATGGAACTATTATGTACAAGTGCTGGGATTTTCTTGCTATGGAGAGCAGTTTCCAACATTGACTGGAATCCATTTTGTTCTAAATGGTCTTTTGGATAACAGTGTGTTAGAACAGCCAGAGCAGAGAAGCACGTCCAGCATAAGAGGCCTCCCAAAACCAAAAATATTGGGTCTGGGTGCAGGGAATCAAGGAAGAAATGGCATGTCTCATTCCTGAGCAGCAAAAAGCTCAACAGTTGACACAGAGTCAAAGACACTCAAGGTTGTTATTAGAGAGAGAAGCTGTGGTGCTCAAGGATTTCAAGATTTTTACTGTTTGCTGCCCCAAGGCTGTAGCAATAACTGAGAAGAAATGTGAAGGCAACATTATTTTAGAAGCTAAAGGAAGCATGCTGGCACTATCCCTTTAAAGTCAGTGCTCAGAGTGAGTGGTATCAACACCATTTCATCCTTTTGTGCTTCTGCTGGAGCGTCGTCCTATGACAGTGCAAAGCATGCTTGTCTTGCAATTAGACTATAAATCATCACCTTGAGACAGAAGTTTTTCCAAATGTCCAAAACCTAGCAGAGTACATCATGTTTTAAAGTTTTATCCCAGGCAATTTAACTTAGTCAGTTTCTGGTTTGGTTTTGGACATGCTAGTGGGAAGGCTTGTGTGCCAGCTGTGAAGACTTTGTTGACTCTGTAGGGGAGTGTTACACACACCATTCGTCCATTTCCCAAAACAAGGAAGTTTTAGCCCAAACCGGGACAGGGAGGACACAGCACCATATGGCAGTATATCAGGTTTCCATCACCTGGGTTTAGTCAACCTATCATTTGTTGTGAATTCCTTACATATGGTTTGTGGGAGCACAGTTCCCCTTCCCACCTCCACAGTGCCTGGCTTGAGCTTCCTAAGCCATTTACAAGGAGCAATGCATGGAAGCAGGTCTGCAGGGGCACCTTGAGCAGGCAGGCAGTGACTGTCTGCTTCATCCCTGCCAAGGTGTTGAGAAGGGTGTCAAAATGCAGTGAGGTTGTGACCCTCCCCCTTTGAAGGACATTTCAGAGGAAAAAATCTGCATCCCTAGTGGAAACAACCCTAGATGTACAGCTGGTGCAGTGCAGGTCCGCTAGGAATTCTGGCCACTTTGGTAGACCACGAGGCAGCATGAAAGGACATCCTTTCTTTGTGCCCCATGGCAGTGTATGTGCAGGAGGGTGATGCTGGGATCTGGTGCCATACCCATGTCTGGGGGGAGCACAAGTGGACCTACCCCCTGGGCAGCCACTCTGAGCTGGGACTACCTTTGAGGCTGGCAGTCCTCAATTAATAGCTGTCTTCAGTAAATTCCCACCCCGTGAGCCATCTATTTTCCCCGAGTAGGATAGTATAGGAAGGCACTTAAGCACTTGAATGATGGGTGGATGCTGACAAAGTTTTCCTTCTGTTTAGGCTTGCCCAGAGTCACTCCAGCAGTGGAGAGTTTTTTATGTCCTTCCACATCCTCATCACACTTATGGGTCCCCAGCAGTGAGCTTAATCCACATGCCATGACTGTAACAGGCCAAAAAAACTGCCCAGGCAGCAAGCACAGTGCTGGGAGAGTAAGTACAGCTTTACACAGAGTACATCCACCCACCACATCCCACCCCAAATATACCCCACATGGTGTGCATCCACGTAAATGCACATACCTGCTTTTAAACTGCTTGCCTTCGGCAAAGTCCTCTGAGCTCAGGAGCCTAGGGCAGGCAGGTGGCCAAGGGTGACATGGCCATGGCTGAGCTGTCCTGGCTTCCTTGGCCACCTGCTTGGGCTGGTGGAGTTTACTGGTGGAGGGTTCTGGCAGTGCTGGTGCAGGGGCAGGAGCACTCATTTAGATGCCAGAGGAAAGGAGTCTATCAAACCCGCTTTTAAAGGCTATTTATTTCCAGGGCATCTTTTTAGTTTTAGGACGATTTCTTACATTCTTGGATAATGAAGTTTGGGCTTTGTTTTTCTTTTCTTTCAAGCTCAACAAAGCCAATCTGATGTAATTTGAAAAGAAATTGAAAACAGGCTTCTCTGCTTCAAATTCTGTCAATGTTCAAGCACTCCAGGAATACAATGTCAAAAATGAAACCTTCCCAACCACACCTAGAAAGTTTTATCTCCAAGTGGCCAAGAAAGCCAACGGCATCCTGGCTTGTATCAGGAACAGTGTGGCAAGCAGGAGGAGGGAAGTGATTGTCCCCTGTACTCGGCACTGGTGAGACCACACCTTGAGTACTGTGTCCAGTTTTGGGCCCCTCACTACAAGAAGGACATTGAGGTGCTAGAGGGGGTTCAGAGAAGGGCAACAAAGCTGGTGAAGGGTTTGGAGAGCAAGTCTTATGAGGAGCAGCTAAGGGAACCGGGAATGTTTAGTCTGGAGAAGAGAAAGATCGGGGGGGCCTTATCACTCTCTACAACTACCTGAAAGGTAGTTGTGGGGGGGTGGGGGTCGGTCTCTTCTCCCATGTTAAGAACGACAGGATGAGGGGGAATGGCCTCAAGTTACGACAGGGGAAATTTAGGTTAGATATTAGGAAAAATTTCTTTACAGAGAGGGTGGTGAAGTATTGGAACGGGCTGCCCAGGGAGGTGATGGAGTCCCCATCCCTGGAAGTGTTTAAAAACCGTGTGGATGTGGTGCTGAGGAACACGGTTTAGGGACCCTGGCAGTGCCAGGGGAATGGTTGGACTCTATGATCTTAAAGGTCTCTTCCAACCAGATGATTCAATGATTCTATGATTCTATGACTGCATAGACTATCCACCGTGCCTTTGGGTGCCCAGGCTGTGCTCTGATGAGAGATTATTTACTTATTGGCATCCTGGAACAAGCAGTACTTCTCTTAAGCCTTTTTATGGATTTTGCCTACAGCTTGTCCACTCAGAAATGGGCCTAATTTCTAGCAAAAATGTGCTATACTGTCAGTATGTTAGACTGACAAAGCAGAGCTGTATGTATGGTCTGCATTTCAGTCTGAATCAAAGCCATAGCTTAAACTGCAGTATTTTTTTACATCATGGGCTCAGAGAAAGTCTCTTTGGAAAAGTATTTACCCTGAGTTTGTAAATACAGTATTATTTTTGCAATGTTCTATCATCTAGATTATTACTAAATTTGCAATATTGACTGCTAGAAATAAGACAGAGACTGTACTTGCAATTTTTGTTTTCTTTTTATTGTTCATCTATCAGGGAAACCCTGAACAGGGCTGGAGAAGACCCTCATCCAGCTTCACAGCTCATGATTTCAAGCCCAGAGAAGGAAAGAAATGAAGCTCTAACTCATGTTGCCCAAACGTGAGCTCACTGACAGAGAAGACAAAGTGGTTTGGTCAATAATGATACTTTAACCACTTGGACTGTAAACTGACTTGACATTAAAAACCCAGCAATCATTGCCATACATTTGGCATCCACTGCTCTCCAGCTGTGAATTAAAAAGGATTTTTCCAGTATTTCCAAGGCTCTCTAAACAGCTCCTGCATGCGCAAATACTCCCCTCCCCACCCCTACCCTGCCCAAATAATTGGATTTTTGGTGGCCAGGCTCTTTGCATGCCCAGGAATGGTGTAAGTGACCAAAGGATTATTATTGGGTGGTGTCCTGGGTTAGCCAAAACTTCCTGTTTTGGAAGCTTTGTGGTAAACTGACCAATCAGGTATTCCTCTACTGTTGGTATCTTTCTAGCAGAAATTAGAACTGTGAAAAATATGCTACTCTCTCTCTGGGAAACTTAGCAGCTGAAACCCAGCTGCAACACTATCGTGTGGGAAACTATATCTCTAACTAGCCTCTGTTTGATTAACACTAACCAATCAGAAACTGGGCATGAACTAACTCCTGTATCCAATCATAGTGCCTTAAGAGATGCATACTGTCTGTGTGACAAGGAACATACCCAATCACTATGTAACCAGTCACATGAGCAAGAATCCACTGTCTATAAATAGAGAAGTATTATAAACAATAAACGGGTCTCACTGCACACCACATTGGCGTTCCGGTGCTTCGTCCCACTCCAGCTAAGAGCTCGCCGCAACACTCTACATGTAAGCGCGACATCAATTGGTTAAAAGTTCTGGTGG
>NW_010425445.1:0-247 GCF_000710305.1 Buceros rhinoceros silvestris
CCCCCAGCATCCCCAGCCTCCATCCCAGTATCCCCAGTCCCCTCCCAGTCCCTCCCAGTAGCCCCCAACCCCTCCCAGTCGACGTTCCCACCAACCTCCCTCCCTCGCCCACGTGGCCACCGACCTCGCCGGCCCCTCCCCGCCTGCCCGGCGCCCTCCCAGTCCCTCCCAGTATTTCATCCCAGTCCCTCCCAATATCCCCAGTGTCCTCTCAGTATCCCCAGCCTCCATCCCATTATCCCCAGTC
>NW_010425446.1:0-242 GCF_000710305.1 Buceros rhinoceros silvestris
AGAAAAGGGCAGGAAAAGCCCAAAAGTGGTGGGAAAAAGCTAAAAACGGTGGGAAAACCTAGTGGGCAGCCCCTAAACTGGCAGGAAAGCCTAAGAAGAGAACAGGAAAAGCCTAAAAATGGCGGCAAAAAGCTGAAAATGATGGGAAAAGGCTAAGAAATGGTGGGAAAACCCTAAAAATGGTGGGAAGGCCTCCAGAAAAGGGCGGTAAAAGCCAAAAATTGCAGGAAAATGCTAAACAT
>NW_010425447.1:0-1586 GCF_000710305.1 Buceros rhinoceros silvestris
GCCCCGATCGATCGGCACAGCCGCCGGCCCCGCGGGTGCGGCACTTGTTGAGCGAGGCTGCAGTGGAGGGAAAAGGAACCGGACTGAACACGTTGTCCTGCGTACAAAGCCAAACCCTCGTGTAGGAGCAAGCAGGGGAGCAGCAACAGCTTCCGGGCAGGTTGCTCCAAGCCCCGTCCAACCTGACCCTGAACACTGCCAGGGATGGGGCATCCACAGCCTCTCTGGGCAACCTGTGCCAGTGCCTCAGCACCCTCACAGTGGAGAATTTCTTCCTGACGCCTCATCTAATTCCACCCTCTGACACCGCTAGCGGCATACAAGCTTTGGTAGCAAAATATGCTGGAAAAAGAATAGATTAAAGTTCAGCCCGGCTCCGCTGGGCTCCCAGTCCTGTGCACGTGTGGGTGACAAGGGCTTCGCCCGCTCTTGCCCTCATCGAGAGGGAACACTGGCTGGAGGGAACACTGGCTGGGGATCCACTCGTGGCTTCTCTCAGCAAGTCTGGAGGTTACAACAAACAGCAAACGATACTTTCGTGGTACTTTTCACCCCAGAGATCTCAAGCCCCTCTTCTTAAGACCAGGAATTAATCCAGACTGCCTTTCTATGAGACAGAGATGGACCAGGATGCTCCGCTCATCGATGGGACATCCCTGCGGGTGGGGAAGCAGGGGTGGCCCCAGCACCGCAAGCCAGGCTGCACCAAGCTGGGACACTGCGACAAGCTGCCGCTGTCGCAGCAGCGCTCGCTGATTTGGTCGTCTCGTGGCATCCGTGCTCAGGGTTTATGTAACCAGACCCAGAAATCAGTACGTTGCCCTTACACTCCACTGTGATCTACCCTAAATACCTACAATATTTCTGGTAGTAAGCAATCTCCAAGACTCATTTCTTAGAGTAGCAGCAGATGGTCAAGAGCATTTCCTGAAATTGAATATTATAATGAATTTAGGATCGAAAAAATTTACATAATAATCTGTTTTAGATTCTGATAGTGAAGAAACCTACACAGAAACTGCTTCTTTTCAGCTATTTGAATTAAAGTATAAATCTTCAAGTACTTTAATTATAAACAAACTCTTTGCTATTCCAGATCCATGAAAGAAATTGAAAAATTAACTACCCAGAGAGGCTCAAGGCCACATGTCAGCCCTAATTCATCAGTGAGTTTACCTCTCGCGACCCGGCGGCTGGACCGGGTTGCTCAGGGGCCGTGCAGCCGCTCTCGGCCAGAGCCATGCCTGTTGTGCCGCAGCTGACTTGAAACACGGCTCCTGTCGAGTTCCCGTCAGCCTGCACGGCCAGCACGATCCCGCGTCTCGGCTCGGACTGGAAATCTGCAGAGCTGCTCAGGAAGGGCAGGAGCTCTGAAACGGGGCAGTGTTAGGGCCCTGGAGGCAGGGTCTGCACCCACGGCTGGGGAGCGGGGTGGGTGGGTGAAATGAGAGGAGAGGGATGGACAGATGGGATGGGATGCGACAAGACTGGGCTGCCCTGGGGATGAGCCGTGCCCAGGCCCCGGCGAGCAGGGTCCTCCGGAGCAGGCACAAAGCCCCAGTGGCACACAGCCACCGGGAACCAGG
>NW_010425447.1:1784-2043 GCF_000710305.1 Buceros rhinoceros silvestris
CCTCTGGTCGTCACCTCCCCGACATGGCAGCCAGCACAACCCTGGCAAAACCAGCCCCAGGACAAGCACACCCCAAGTCAAGGCACGGGCGCTGTCGTGTCCTCGGCTGGAGATGCTGAGGGGCATCCCTGGAAGCAGGGGGGCATCTGAGGGCGGCAGCAAAGACAGCAGCAATGGCAGAAATCCTTTAAAACAGTCCCAGTTTCCTTAAAAATATCGGAAAAGCATCCGTTTGAAAGCCTGCTCTGCTCCCCGGGCC
>NW_010425448.1:0-430 GCF_000710305.1 Buceros rhinoceros silvestris
TATCAAAGAACTTCAAAGAATTTCAAAGAATTTAGCATTTCAAAGACTTTTGATGGTTTTTTCCACAGATTTTGATGAATTTTGACAAATTTCAAAGAGGTTTTAGCAATTTCAGAGAATTTCAAAGAAAAGAAAGAATTTCAAAGAAAGAATTTCAAAGAATTTTTCCCATCAGCATCTGAAGAGAAAGAGGGAAATCTCTCAAACCCTCCTGGTTCTGCCCGGTTTCGCCGCAGGGACCATTCGCTCGGCGCCACCCGAACTGGGAGACCTGGGGCCTTCCCCCCCACATTGGTCCCCCTCGGCCTCGACCCCCGATGGGTTAAAAACCCCCAAAACCCCCTGATGCTCCCACCTCCGCCCCTGCCCCCGCCGTCACGCAACCTTCACTGCGGAAACGCTGAGGAGAAGAAAACACACGGGGCAGGAA
>NW_010425449.1:0-313 GCF_000710305.1 Buceros rhinoceros silvestris
GTCGACGGTCCCCGGCCCTGTGGGTGCTCCTCTGGAGAGCTCTGGCCTGCAGCCTCGCACAAGGCTGGGCACAAGCCCCCCTTGCACGGGGGCCAAGCTGCCCTGCCCCAAGCACGCTGTGCGGGAAGGGCTGCCCCCCACCGCCACACACCGCCCCCACAGCGGCGCAGGACGGGCGCTCCCGTCCCCTGCACGGGATGGACGTGGCATTTAAGCGTGCGAACACGCGACGGCGCAGTGGTGTCTGCGCGCTCACCGCCAGCAGACACGTGCCCTTGCGGGGCCGGCAGCTGCGGCCGCACCCCATGAGCGG
>NW_010425449.1:417-1275 GCF_000710305.1 Buceros rhinoceros silvestris
GCCTATATGAATATTGTATGGTATACATGATTTTTTTTACCCAAATGACAGTTTTGACAAGACGCCAAGAAAACAATATCAGATCCCAGCGGTTTTACCAGTTGCTTTGATGAAAAGATTATGTTGCCCTGGAAACCAGAGGCTCAGATAGTGAAATGAGTTTGAGCAGGAGCTTTTGATAAGCACTAGCCTGCAGACCTCCCATCCACCTCTCCCTCACCAAGGAGAGATGGGACCGGGTTTGATTTCTGTCTCATTTTTGGTCAGCTGTTAGCACATTCCCCATCCTGGAGTGAGCGCTACGCAGGAGGATGCCAGAGGAAGGGAACAGACAGATGATGGGACTGCGCAGAGCGACACGGGTGCCCTTGCAACTCAGTGCATAGACCTGGACCTTTGCTTCTGCCGCCGCCTGGCATCGTCCCTCCCTCCCACTCCTGCTAGGCCAGCTCAGCATTCCCCTGGCACATCTCGGTGATCACCCAGCCCCATCCCGTCCCTGGCCCCATCCCATACCGGCTGCCCGGAGCCGGGGCTGGAGCAGAAGATGGTGTACTTCCGAATGATGCCGTTGGGCTTGGCCGGCGGCAGCCAGGACACCACCACGCTGCTGGCGGAAGATGGGACAGCCTTGATGCCAGCCGGGGGACCTGGAACTGAAGGAGGGAGAGCGTGGCAGAGCCGGCACCAAGAGGGCTCCAAGGTCTCCGCTCAGCCTGGCGAGGTGGAGGACCCTGCCCCAGGGCTGGCATCCCAACCACGTGCAGGAGAGTTAAGCTCAGCCCAGGCTCTAGTTTAGAACCGTGATTGGCTTTTAGTAGCCGTCTCCTTAATCCACCGGCGAGGCTCAGCCTTACC
>NW_010425449.1:1466-1764 GCF_000710305.1 Buceros rhinoceros silvestris
ACAGGCCCAGCACACATGCCGCTACCGAGTTAATGGCGTTAAAGTAGGGCAGGCAGGGGTGTAAATATTTAAATATCTGCACTTAAGGAAAAGAAAGGAAAAAAGAGAAAGGGAAATGCCCTGCCTGTGGCTGTACATGGGCAGACGCCTCCCCTGCGCCCCCACAGCCCCTCCAGCCCTTTCCTCACCAGGGCAGCGACACAACACACGTGGCACGAGCAAATGCTCCCGGCATGAGCTGGTCATAGCGCTGCAACCCTCAGTGACAGCAGCAAGACCCGCGGACTGGCGCTGCGTG
>NW_010425449.1:2012-4655 GCF_000710305.1 Buceros rhinoceros silvestris
CTCCCGGCCCGTGGTGCGTGGCAGGCTGCTGGCAGCTCCTACTCAACGGCCTGTCTTCTAACAAAGATGTGTTGCCTGGTTTGTCAGCCGGGGTAAGAGGAGAGCACGCCCGCATGCAGCCCCTCCCTGGCGGTGCCGCTTACTGTCCTCCTTGGTCTGGATGTAGAGCACGCTGCTGCGGACGCCGTCGCCGGCCTGGGTGTACGCCAGCACCTGCACGCTGTAGTTTGTGAACTTCTCCATGCCCCGCAGCTCCACTCGCTCCCGCGTGGTCGTGATGTTCTGCATCTCACCCCACTCTGTGGGGAGACGGGGCTCATCAGTCTCACGCTGCCACCCGCTCGGGTGCCCCACGTCACCCACCCTCCATGAGGACTCACCTCCGTCCATGTAGAGGGACCAGAAGATGACACGGTAGCCCTTGAGCACCCCATTGAGGGTGCTGCGCGGGGGTTCTGACCAGGAGATCACAGCCACGTCCGATGTGATGGAGATGGCCCGCACGTTCTCGGGGGGCTGGCTAGGAACTGAGGGGACAGATGAGGAGGATGGAGAGATGGCACGTGCCTGGCAGATGCCAGCCTGTAGGAGCCGTGTCTCACGCGTCAGCTGCCCTGATTGCACCCACATGGGACCCCACCACGCTGTCTCCTGTCTCCCCTGGCTGCTCGAGCCCCTGGAGCTGGCTCTGCCCGGTACGTGGCTACCAGAGCTGGGTGAGTGCAGCAGCGTGCCCGACATGTGGTTTTGCTTCTCCTGGACCAGTGAGGCAGGTGCGACCCCTGTGCTCTTGGGGACTGGGAGGCTGCTGGGACACACTGTGCTTACCAGCGAGGGGAGAGCAGGAGAGCTGGCTGGATGCGAGGTAATTAGATCCCATTGCCCCCTAAGAGGTAACTCTGATTTTTATGAGCATTTAAATGATGATGCATCACCGTAACGATCCTCTTTGAAAACGATTATTGTTTCATATTACTTAGGTGCAAAAATATAAGCACCATGTAATTAGGGACCATGTATAATAAACTAATACAGATAGTCCGTTTGAACAAAATTAAGGTAATATAATTATGGAAAAGACGCTATTGCTAAAACAGGGGCCCTTGAATACCCCAGGAGGAGTGCTAATGCAGCCAGGAAATGATTGTGCTTTGACAGGCTAACGAGAGCCTTAATTAACTATGAAAAACTGCGGAGCAAACGCACTGCAAAACTTTTTCTTGTTGCTTTTAGAACGACTGAGGCCACAGTGATCTCTCCCGGATGGAAGCCTCCCTGGTACATCGGCAGTGTCTAAACCCACCTTGATGTCTTTCTAGTTGTGCCAGAAACCCAGAGCCATGGGCACATCCTCCTGCTCAGGAGTGCTGCCCAGAGCCTGCCTGCACGTGCTCGCAGCCAAGAGCCATGGGCTGCCGGTGGGCAGCCACCACCCCTGGACCTGCTCGGGACTGGGCAGGGTGGAAGGGCTGGGGCTTGGCGCTGGGGAGCAGGGAAACTGCCGGCCCGAGGCCGGGGACAGCCTTACCATCCTCCAGCGTGGTGGCGTTGATCTCGCTGGACGACGGCCCCGTGCCCGCGCGGTTGAACGCCTGCACCACCACCCCGTACTGGGCGAACTTCTTCAGGTTGTCCAGCGTGTAGACCTCGCTGTCTCCCGTGGCTTTCATCTCCACGATGCTGTACTGCCCGTTGCTGCCCGGGCTGTTCTCCCGGTACCCAATCTGGTAGCCACGGATCACCCCGTTCTGCAGCTCCTTCTTCGGGGCCTGGGGAACGAGACAGAGCAGTGTCACACAGGGCGATGCTGCCCCAGGCACAGCCTGGGTCCGCGAGTCTCACAGGGCTCCCTCGCCCTGACCACCTCTCCCCATCAGCTTTTGTCAACACTTCAAGCGTTCTGTCCCCACAGCAGCTCTCGGGCACATGTGCTGAGTGGCAGAACAGTAACAAAAAAGGTCCAGCGGGTCCTCAGAGGCCACTGGAGAGGAAGGGTCTGGCTGGGCAGTGGGATGTGCCTGCCCAGCGCCATCCTGACTGGAGCAGCTCGATGGGAGGAGGGAAAAGCCCCACGTCTGACAGCCTTAAAAATGCGCGAGGCCAGGCTGAGATCAATCTTAACAATATTTCTCTGAAGCATTAAGAAATCAATAGGGTTGATTGCAAATTTATGTTACAAAGCCAGGGCGATCCATCTTGCTGAAATACTCTTAAAATGAAGTGACTTATCTTTCAAATGAATCTTATTTTCCATTAATCTGTTTTCCAGTGCTTCAGGCAGGGGGGGCGGGGAGAAGCTGGAACCCTGAAGTTATTGACTTACCAGTTCATCCCGAAGTCCTAACTTTATAATCAATTTTGGTTTTCATTACGTACCTTTGGAAAAATAAATCTGAGCCTAACTTTTATTGATCTTTGCTCAAATGCTTTGCAACCCAGCGACTCCGCTTTTACATATTCATCTCTCTGCCCCGCGGCCCCCACGGCCATCCTAGGAGACTGGAGCTTGTTACAAGGTGTGATTAGTGAGGACCCGTGCCGAACTGCCCGCCCAGCCTTCAGCTTTCATTCTGCCCAGGCAGCTCGTCCCGACAAAACGCGGGGTCCCAGGATGAGCTGCCGCCACAGAGTCTCAGGATGTTC
>NW_010425449.1:4776-5066 GCF_000710305.1 Buceros rhinoceros silvestris
CGCCACAGAGTCTCAGGATGTTCGGTGATGCCCAAGCCCCTGCAGCCAGGGAAAGCCCCAGCACCGCCCCGGTCCCACTCACCTTCCAGGTGACCTGGATGCTCTGGGACGTCATCGGCTGCAAGGTGACATCCATTGGAGGCCCATCAGGAGCTGTGGGGAAACAGACCCCAAAGAGCACGTTGAGAAGCATCAGGGGAAGAAGGGAAAACGCTGGGCTTTAAGCGAGCTCTGCCGCAGCCAGCTTTGCTCACGGCTGCAGCCCCCCGGCTGCCCCAGCGCCCGAGGCG
>NW_010425449.1:5520-5848 GCF_000710305.1 Buceros rhinoceros silvestris
TGCCGCCGGCCTGCGGCCCCCGGGCGCCCCCGCGCCCGGAGCCGGGAGCGGCACCTGCTTCCTCCGTGCTGATGGTGAGCTCCTTGCTCGGCTCGCTGCGCCCAATCTTGTTGAAGGAGTACATGCGGATGCTGTACACGGAGGCTGGGTGGAGGTGCTCAGCACCCGAGTCCCGTCCCGGGGTCCGCAGCACCAAGGGGAGAGGCTCAGGCAGGTGAAGTCCGCAAGCACCCATGGCTGTCGTCCCCAGCCCCCGTGGAGAGGAGCTAATTCTCCTCTCCTCACTGTCGTGCAGTCTGGGCTTGGCTTTTCACAAATATTGTCTCTT
>NW_010425450.1:0-1137 GCF_000710305.1 Buceros rhinoceros silvestris
TGTACTCCCGTGTAGCGTATTCCAGAGGCACGTGGCGAGCGAGCCCCCGATGCCCCCGTCCTTGTCCCCGGCCCCTGGCCGACGTGCCCCGACTGCCTGGTCGCACGAGCACCTTCATGCTGCTGCCAGAGACGTCCATCCGTCTGCTGAGGACGCGCTGCTGTGTGGCGGGGAGGACAGAGTCTGCGGGGAGCCTGCGGTGATGTAGTGGCCGTAGGAATTACTCCTGGGGAAAGCCCCCAAGGTGGTTTTTTGGATGTGTTCTGTGGCAGATGAGAAGCCGGTGGAGCTGGAGGGCTGTTTGTCAAGGCTGGAGCCGGCAGAAGACTGTAATCTTGGGAACGGAGGACGCCCTCTGCTTTTTTATTTTTGTGAAGAGTTTAGCAATGAAAACAGGAGCCTTCCGGTCGCT
Source organism: Buceros rhinoceros silvestris (assembly GCF_000710305.1). NCBI lineage: Eukaryota > Metazoa > Chordata > Aves > Bucerotiformes > Bucerotidae > Buceros > Buceros rhinoceros. The sequence continues at coordinate 413 of NW_010425450.1, forward strand.
TCTCTCCTCGATTTGCCTGGCGAATTTCTTCGCTGCGTTATCCTGGATGCTCAGCGCCAGGCTGTCCTCTGTACCACCTCGTCAGCTTCCAGTCCCTCTGCGTTTTATTTTTAATAAGAGAACTTTACGGCTAACCTTGCCTGCTGCTCTTGCTTCTCTCTAACTCTAATTGCTTCTGGCTTTATTTCTGACATTTCCCATGTCATTTCCCCTCATTTTCTTGAAGACTGCTAGAAAAATAGCTCCAAGAGAAGCAGCAGACCTTTCCAGCGCCCGGTTCACCCCGCGCAGCCTCTGCATGGAGCTGCTGGCTGCAGCAGGGACATCATACCTTACTGCTCCTTTCAAGTCGGATTCCTTCGCCCTGGGGCAGCGGCAGCTCCTTGACCTTGGAGCCAACCTGGCTTTTCAGCTGAGGAGGGCAAGACCTGCAAACCCGCAGCACTCAGAATTATTCTGCCCTTGCCTTTGGGAAGGGGAGCTCACTGCTGCCCCACTTCCAGCCCCGCCAGGAGTGGGGCTGGCTGTGCGTCCTTGCCCCTCGAAGCCCCTGCGAGGCCCTGGGGATGTGGGCGCTGCAGGGCAAAGGTCTGTTATTTGGGGGGGGGCGGCAGCGACTCTGTCACCTCCTGAATGTGCACCCACGTACGGCTGCGTGCGTACGTCTGCGTCAGTGCCTGCGCCTGCCGGTAAGGGCCCGACAGCTTTCTGCAGTGAGGCGGCCG
>NW_010425450.1:1168-3976 GCF_000710305.1 Buceros rhinoceros silvestris
GTCTGCGCCAGTGCCTGCGCCTGCCGGTAAGGGCACGACAGCTTTCTGCAGTGAGGCGGCTGCTGGCTCCGCTGAGGACTTCCCCTCCATAGCTACAAATATCGTGTTTTAAACAATATGCCACGATTTTTACAGGATTTAGCTCCGGAGTGATTTGCAGTATGAGTAAAAGCACTGTTTGCAATTTCTTCCCGATGGTATAAACCAACTCATTAAGAGCACAGATCCCTGCGCATTGGCACCGAGGAAACTTTATGGGCCTTGTAGCTGCTGCCAAAGCAAACGTTTTCCATGAATTTCTCTCGTCAAGTTCACGCTGTCAAATGTAGATTCAGCCGCTCGTCAAAGCTGCAAGCCTTGCAGTCTGGGCAGTAATGAGAGCAGCGAGCAGTGGGAGTTAATGGCCTCCACTGAGGAGTCCTTACTCATCCCGCATCCACGCAGGGGCTGAGCCGGCTGCTCCCGGGTGAATTGATTGCCACAGAAATTCATCTAGTGTCACCGGCTATGATACTTAACGGCCACGATAATGCTTGAATAAACTGCGCTTCTATGCAGCAGTTCGTACCTCCTAACTGGCAGCAATTTCACAGGCAAGGCAAAGGGAGCGGCGCTGGTCTTCAGCCGCCTCTTCCCCAGAGCATGAATAATTGTTCTAATAACGCCGGAGCCACCGCGGTGCCTTTGTGGCGTCTCCAGTGAGGTGATGGATGGGAGCTGCGGTGGTGGTGGAGCGGCCGCTCGCCCCGGCTGCTCCGGGGACTGCCCCGCGTTGCCAGCTTTCGGCACACGGAACGTGCAAGCTGCCGGGTGCCGGAGCTCCGCAGCTTGGGTTTGCTTTACGTAACGCAACGCTCATCTGCCGAAAACCGGGAGGTGCTTGTTCGCCTTCAAAGCCCAGGCTGCCAGGGGAGCCACGGCGAGGTGGAGAGCAGCTCTCCAGCTGGCCCGGTAACCGTGTTCCTCCCTTTCCTCACCAAGGCTGGTGTGCGAGGTCTCCCCGCGTGGCTGGTTTCCATTCGGATCTGTGTGTGTGTGTGTGTGCGTGTGTGTACAGGGCGGCCGTGAGCACCCAGAGCGGCTTCGCGCAGCGGCTCTGTAGGGTGTGAATAATCCATGTGACTTCCGACGGGGCTGAGGTTCATTATGGAAATGTATGCGTGCTTAAGCCTTTAAATATAGATAATAGGAGAAGAACTGGGAGGAAAGATTATGGGAATCAACATGCTGAGCCGGAGGAGCAGGAGCTGCTCCACCCCAGGCTGCAGTACCCGTCACTCTCATCAAGGGCTGGCGATGACGAAGTTGGTGACAGCAATTCAGGCCCAGCTGGGTTTGGGTTCGAGACCATGACTCTTCCAGTGGGATAACTCCTGAAAGCCAAGTGTGTTGGGTGGGATCAGCAGGGAGGATGCAGCGGCCTCGGTGGTGCTTTCACCCCCGTGATTAAAACACAAGGTTCTTCCTTCCCATGCTGGACGGACCCGCTGGGAGGGGGTTCTCTGGCCAAGTCCAGCATCCCAGCGGCTGCCGCAGGTTTTCTGGGGGATGCTCTGGATCCTGCCACTCAGGCCCTTCTTTGCCTTGGGCACATGGTTTTCATCAGAGAGAAATTTTCCCCTGGAATAATGTAAAACTCTGGACCTGAACTGCCTCCTTAAAAATGGCGTTTGAGTAGATCTGAATATTTCCTGTGGCTTTTCTTACCAAGACCTGCACCTCCAGACTGTGAGAGCTTACATAATTTCCTGCGATGGAGATGTACTTCATCTAATTTCACTTTGAAATGCATCGATTAAGTCAGAACTGCTGGGAGATTTAAACTGAGTCTCCGCGGCCTGAACTTAACTGTGGGAGGTTTACCTACCTTCATCCTTCAACATTAATTTGGTTTTATGAGGATTTCTCGTGAAATGAAGTTCTGGATGCCTCTGAATGGCTGCTGCTTTCTGGGTTTATCAGTTCCTTTCTCTGGCCTCAGCAGCTCTGCAGGTAGAAGCTGCGCTAAAGCCTCCTTCCAGCGTGGCATTGGATGCCTTCATGTGCCAGGGGACGCAGTGAGGACCGAGGGACCTTTCTGGCGAGGCCTTGCCTCTCTCCAGTGCTTCTTGCAGAGGCTGTCCGAGCTGGAGGCCGAGCGGCAGGGCCAGGCAATGCTGCGGCGAAGCTCTCCCGGGGAGCTGGGGCTGCTGAGCGCGATGCTCATGGAGCAGGATGAGACCCACAGAGGTAACCCCCAGTGCAGGATGATGTGTCCTCTCGTCAGTGCCAAGTGATTTGGCCTTTCTGGTACCAAGCAACTGCGATAAAAGGAAAAGAAATCCGACTTGGCTGGAAATGGATGAGCAGCTGCATGGAAATAAGCAGGGATGGGGTCAGTGAGCACTGAGCACCCGGGTCAGGAGGCCGAAACACCCGCTGGGCACTTGCCCAAGGTCCTTCCCAGCAGGCCAGCGGGTCACGCATCCCCTTTAGCCTGGCTCTGCTTCTCTGTCCAAGAGCACTGACTGCCTGCCTTTGGGCCAGCACTGATCTGCAAATTGTCATATTGTGGCTTGGAAGTGACGTGCAGGCAGGAGATGTGCTTCAACAAGCGATGATTGTTGTTGAAATTTGCTCTGAAGGTCTTTCTCAGCAGCTCGGCTTTCCTGGAAGCACTGCTGTATCCCCAGCGGCCCTGTGTCTGTTCTGCCGGTGGCCGCTGGTGCATCCCCATGGGCGATGCTGCCGGAGCGCTCCAGCAGCGTCCGCCTTGCCCAGTCCTGCACGGTGCTGCGGGCAGCCCTGGCTGCAGCGGGTGGTGAAGCC
>NW_010425450.1:4022-4558 GCF_000710305.1 Buceros rhinoceros silvestris
GCCAGAAGGGTGGTGCGGGCCGCCCTGGCTGCAGGGGGTGGTGAAGCCACTCGATGGTCCCTAAGGAAGACAATGGCTGGCAGCGAGGAGAGGCAGAGCCTCAGCTGCGGATCTGCTCTTACCCCGGGCGATGCTGTCTGTGGGACGAGGCTGGGCTGCTGCCGAGCAGGGAGGGTGGGAGCGGCAAAGCTTTCCTCTGCCTGACTGAGTGCAAGCACCGCAGACTCCTGTGGCTTCCAAATACAGGCTGGGTGAAAGCTGCTTCAGGAGCACACGAAGCGTGGGAGTAGGGACATGCTTCCTGCGAGAAAATAGAGGTCTGGACCCTTGAGGTGGAAAAACTGGAGCTTGCCAGAGTGTGTGTGCCCTAATGCAAGAGAAGTGTGGGGATGGGGAGGTGCTGGCGCAGGGACCTGTGGCGAGGGGGGCACTGTGTGCCTCGGGACACGTGTGCCTGTGGAGTTTGGCTACAACCTCGCAGTGGCCGGTTGCTCCTGTCCGTAAGGGGCTTTGGCTGCGCCCCCCCCTCTGCCACA
>NW_010425450.1:4696-5051 GCF_000710305.1 Buceros rhinoceros silvestris
AAGGGGCTTTGGCTGCGCCTCCCCTTCTGCAGCATCCTGGGATGTTCAGGAGAATCTCCGTGTGGTACCTGCACCAGCCGTGGTTTACAGCCCTGTAAACAGGCACGTGGCTGCGGAGCGCTGCTCGGTGATGGCGTGAAGCTCCGGTGCTGGCTGGGGGGGGGCTGAGGGCTCCTTGCCCAGCAGACAGCATCCAAGGCTCCGCTATGAGCAAACGGCACTAATTGATGTTGCCACTTGACTGCGTGTCATTCAGGTTGAAGACGTGGCAAGGTTGGGGGGCAGCCCGTGTTCCCCCCCTGGGATTTGCCTGCCTGGCGAGCCGTCCCCGCCACACGCGCGGCCCCCCCGGGGC
>NW_010425450.1:5179-8103 GCF_000710305.1 Buceros rhinoceros silvestris
ACGCGTTCCTGTAATTGCCGGAGTGCCGCGTGTGACCCCAGCCCTGCTCCCGGTGCCTGCGATAGCATCTCCGTCTGCAGGACTCGAGTAATGAAGCATCAGTTAATTGACATGGATTAGGACATCCACTTAAGTACCCACCAACACGTGGGTGATTAATGCTGGGAGCCGAGGCCACGTGGCCGCGTGTCCCACCGGGAGCACAGTCAGACTCTGCCGCTCCCCGGCAGAAGCCGAAGCTCGGCTGGTGTGACCCAGGAAAAGCGTTGCCATTTCAGATGCTGGCAAGTGTTGTTTTAAAAAGAGCTCCCGAGGAGAATAAACTGATTTTCAACAAGTAGTTGCCTTTCATGGGTTTTCTTATTAAGTTTTCTCTGCGAAGGATGAGGATGAGTTACTCATCTTATTTCTTGGCTTCGTCAGAGGCTCCCTGCTGCTTTAGTGAAATATTCAAGACTTACTCTGGGTTCCCATCAAAGTGACGTATTCTCTGGCAAAATCAACTTTGCTAAGTTTGATGGAGGATGGAAGCGTTTCTTATGGATGGTTCTTTGGAGACGTTGTGCTCAGGCATCTGGCGGGAAGGGATATGATTCCGTGTTCCTCTGTTTCGTCCTTCTGGAGGTCCGGACCTGCGCGGTGTGAGGCTGCTGGCACGTGGACCCGGCACGGGGGCTCTATCTCCCGAGATACTGCGGGAGATGCCATAAACTGCAGAGGTTTGCAGAAGAGCAGCAAGGGATGCGGGAGGTCTCCTGTCGCCGCCGCTCTGCCTGGCAGAGAGCTCCGTCGCTCCTTTGGAGATAACGCTTGGAAAAGTTTAATCTCTCCCGCAAAGGGGATTTTTTTTTAATGAGATGCAAAGCGCAGCGATATCTGACTCACTGGCAATTAGGCTCCGGAGGGTGTGTGCCCACAAACAGCACAGTGTTGCCGAGGTGCTTGGAGTGCTGCGGGTGACTCACGTTCACCTTGTTCCGGTGGGATTTCGCTCCCGTGGCTGCCGGAGCGGGCTGTGGCAGGGCGAACCGTGCTGCTCCGTGGGAAAGAGGTTGTTTGGTGCTGAAGGGGGAATTAAACCTCTGTACCAAAGGATCGGGAGCCTTTGCCCCAGATTTCACGCTCCCTACCTTTGCTTTCTCCTTTGGTTTGGCTTTTTCTCCATGATTTTGTAGCGTTCTCTTTGCTCTGTGAAGTGTGTCAAGCCGTGAGGTTCCTCCGGCAGCGAGATGTCCCTGCTGTGGGGCTGGGCAGAGCCCCAGCACGGGTCTTGGGCTGGTGGGGGCTGGGAGCTCCCTGGCACCGCACCGGAGCCGTGGCCCAGCGAGGCGATGCCCTGCGCTCCCCTCCCTCGCCCCCCAGCTCTCTGCCTTTGCTTTCTCTCCTATTGATGTTTCACACCTTCAAAGAGTTCGCTGCTGCCACTTTTTTTTTTTATTGTATTTCTTGCTCCATAAAAGCCATCCATCGGTCTGCTTTTAGAGGCTCCATTTCTCTCATCTTCTGCATTTCTGTAAGAGGCACTGGAGCTTTTGAAGCCCTTCATGCTCTCCCCGTGCTGGTCCCCGCGTACAGACCACAGAGGTCTCGGGGCAGGCTGAGACCTGGGGGCTGCCGGGGACTCCCCAAGAGAGAGCCAGGGTTGGATCCTGGTTGCTCCAGTGTGAATCAAGAGCTGCTCTACCAGGAGACCACAGTCCTGGAATTAAGACCGGAGTCAGTCGGATTTCTCAGGGGACCGTGTGGACACCGAGCCCTTGCCCCAGGATGGGGACAGCTGGGCCCTGTGCCGGTCACCTGGGCTTTTCCAGCAGGGTCAGTGCTTGTCTTCATTCCTGGGAAAGTGGAGCTCTTTGGGAGGTCATGGATAAAACCCCTCTGGAAGATGTGTTCTCCTCGGATGCTTTCCACGGAGGTTGTATTGCCCGTCGATGTGGGTACCAAGGCGGGCAGAGCGGTGGACTCCGACGCGCGGCTCCTGCGAAGCCGTATTATGTTACAACAATGCAATGAACCCCTTTTAATTATTTTGTTTGAAAGCTCATTAAGCTTCTACTTTGTAAGTTCTGAGCTAACTTATCTTATTTTTTTTAGATCAAAGCGTTTCCTGCGTACGTTGTAATCACACGCTTGAGCACATTAATTTAGAAAATAAGATAAGTGCCGGGGTTATTTACCAGCGAAGCCGTGGTGCTAAAGGGCAGCGTGAGCTGGTACCGCATTCTTCCTCCCAGCAAGTCCCTTCAGAGCCAGAGGGCTGGGTTCAAAGAACTGCAATCTCGCAAAAACCTCCCTGTGCCTTTGTGGATACGGTCTTTAGAGGAGGAAAACCCCTCGTAATGCTCCTGCTCCAGCCTGGGATCAGGCAGGATTTTCACAATCCTGGTGTTTATCCGCCGTCAGGGCCAGCCCCGCTCCTGCCGTCCTGTCCCACAGGGCTGGGGTTCTGCATCCTGCAGATGTCCTGGTCCCATTCCTTGGCAGCACCGTTTTTACGTGTGTTGGTAAAACGGGAGGTGATCCGTGCTCTGGTGGTGGTGATGGGAGAGGGCAGTGCTGCCCCGTGTGCCCGCGGACGTCCCGGGCAGGTGTGAGTGGGTGAAATGGGGAAGCGATTTTGTGGTGACGTGAGATGGTGGAATACAGGAGGAGGTTTGGACAGAAGCTGAAATAAGGGGACAAACCCCTAATTTCCTTTGGTCTGTGGGGCTTTTTTTAATGTCACCGAGAACGGAGCTGGAGGCTGTGACCCTTTGACCAGATTTTGGGGGGATTTGCAAATCTGAGAGAAACTTCCCAGCAAGTTGAGTCTGAGCAGAAGCTCTTGCTGCTGCCTGGTCCCCGGTGCTGCTGCCGGGTTTGGGGGGGACGAGTGGGATAATTCGGCGACAGGTGCAGGTTTGGGCTGGGAAGCCAGCGCTCAC
>NW_010425451.1:0-261 GCF_000710305.1 Buceros rhinoceros silvestris
ACGTATGCAGGGCAGAAATGGGGGCAGGGAGGTGGAGCAGGGAGAAGGAGGCTCTCACCTGGCCAGCAGACCCATTGCACGGTGCTGGGTGTCAGCATGGAGGAATGCCTCCCAGCCATGCCTGCGCTGGACTTCAGTCACCAGACGTGCACAGTGGAGATGGTGGAGCAGCGCCTTCAGGGTCAGAACCACAAACCTGTGCGCAGAGAAAAGGCCAAGTCAGGCTGGGAGCCCTGCCCCCAGCTCTGGGGCCAAGGGAGG
>NW_010425452.1:0-20415 GCF_000710305.1 Buceros rhinoceros silvestris
CCGGCCTGCAGCCAGCCGCGCTCCCGACGCCAGCCTGCGCTCGGAGCGCGCTCCCTGGGAAATACAAGGAAAACGTTCCATTCCTATGCTACACAGGTTTCGTTTTCCATCCTCCTCATTCTCTTTTCTGAGAAGATCAAAACATGAGCAAACATCACCGACCTCCGCAACACTGCAGGCTGGAGATGCCGGTATTGCGTTTGTCCCCAAGACAGAGATAAGAAAGGAGCCAAGACAGAAATAAGAAACAGGAAGGCAGAGCTAGTTGAAATAAATAATAAAAAAAAATATTTCTTCCTGAGACAAGCAAAATCCCACGACATTTGCATCCCAGAGGCTGTGGACCTGGCGGCAGAGCCATTTAGTCCCCCTCCACCGGGCAGTGCTTTCATCCCGTGGTTGAAGGTTGTGTGGAACAAGGAGGGGCACCTAACTGCTGTCCTGCACCGGGCTGCTGCTCCCAGCCGAAAACTTGCCTTTCTACTAGACCTCAGAGCGGGAACACCACGGTGATGTTATGAACTGTCTTTGTTCCAGAGGCCTTTATCCTGCTTTAGGCCTTAGACATTGGGATGCTGAGTATTGATACGCACACGCAGGTAGTCCAGGTAGCCCAGGTGGCTTCTTTCCCAAGAAATGTTTTTGTAACTACAGTTTTGCTTTAGAGTCCAGTCTGGTTCAATAGAAAAATCAAACATCCAGCAATTCATACCCGAGTTCCTATCCCCAGGCTAATGGGAGGGGGAAAGCAGAGTATGGAACCTGTTTCTTAATTCAGGGAATGTTTAATTTACCTTCCCTGGATTAAAGCAGAATTACTTTTTAATCTGAAAAGTGGAATTTGTGACTGGCAGGTGTTGTTGAGGACAGTATCTGCCTGGTGCATCCCGCTAGTGAATGTGCCACTGTCCTGAACAGGTCAGATCAAAAGACAGTTCATGTATCTCTTCAAATCTGGCACCAGTCTCTCATTCAGCCAACTGCTGGGAGCTGTCAGGATATTGCTTCTGGAGTTTCTGAACAACTAACATTTAGTTCAGGCTTCTTCTCCCCCATCTGATGAAATTAGAATGAATACAACAGAGGGAGAACAGAGATCAGACTCCTACAAGGGTCTGAAAGCTTGTGGTGTACATGTGTATATATATACCACACATACAAACACCGATAATTTTCACATGCATCTTCAGGAGTTATTTTAAAACTTGCTCATTTTGCTTGTTGGCATGAAAAAGTGTCACTTGATGGGTGAAGTTCTGGTCTCGTATAGTATTGACAACTATATTTATATTTATACTGCAATAAAACAGAGTTTTTATCTTTCTGTATTTATACCATCATAAGCGAGATCAGAATTTGTCAAAAATGCATACTCTGAATATGATAATAGGAACCTTTCAGTCTTCTTTAAATAAATTTTCCATCTGGCTAGGACTAGGTCTGAAAAGGCAATTTTTTTTTTTCGTGAGGAACTTCCAGAACTGATAAGTCTGAAAGTTCAGCGTTTCCATCTTGTTCTCAGCCAGCTTCTTTTATTGACTGTCTCTGGGCTATAGGAGTAGGGCAACAAATCTGTGCTTCCTGGATTCCTAATTGCCACAGTCTTCTAAAAACCCGTCTGGCAAGGGTACTAGATTTATCTTCAAGAGTGAAATTTAAGTAGTTTGGAGACAAAACTTTTGAACACAAGCCTCATTTTTCCTTTAATACTGGCAGCAAGAGGTTTCCCACTGATTTAAAAAGAAGGAAAGCGGGATCTATGTAGAGTTCTGGATATGATTCACCTAGGTTCACACACAAATGTCCAAGCAGGCAACTCACCATTCCAGGAAAATTCCCCCCGTTTACTCCAAACTGAATGTGAAAAGGAAACTAAAAAGAAAAAAATATCAGCTTCACCCTCTGTCAGGGTGATCCTCTCTATACTGTACCTTACCCAGTGATAAGCCAGCTCCCGGTTCAAATCACTCTTCTGGAATCCTCAAAATGATGTATAGGCATTCATTTTATCTCCCAAAACCTGTACGTGGGGAGGATAAAATTACAGAGAGGAAAAATGAGGACAGAGAAATTTTAAGTTCTGAAGTATATTTGCCTTTGCATCCTTTAAATCAGCGGAGGGAATGCCTGGTCTTGGTTCCCAGATGCTCTTTCCAAATAATCATCTTCTCCTTACAGAGGGATGGCTGCCTTCAGCTTGCACGAGTTGTCTGCAACCCGCAGCATCCCAGCTACGGGTCACCTCCACTTCTTAATCGTATCTCCCACAACCAGCCATTAAAAGGTAAGGCAAAGCAGTCCAGGCGGTTTGGGGTGAGGGACATCTGAGTCTTGCCTCGTCACGCAAGGTTGATAGAGTGTGCAACAGCTTGCCAGATGGGATCAGGCAACACTGCTCACCTGATGGCCCAGTCTGGGAGGCCATGGAGAAAAAGATTCGTGGGCCCTTCTCAAAACACAGTCTTGTTTTTCAGGTCTTTTAGGTCTAGGTTTATTTTAAGGTAAGAAAACGAGAGCAATAATATTTATTTTCAAGAAACCACTCTTAGCTTGGTCTGGTTAAAATATTTCCATGAAACGATACAAAACAGGATTGAAAATACTCACCCAGCAGCTCAACCAAAGCCCTTAACATAGAAATAGTAATACCAATAATATATAACATCTAATGCAGCATTTTTTGCTTTCGATGTACTTTCGTAACAGCAACTCATTAATCCTCAAAACTGCCAAGCGAGTGTTTCAGACAAGGAAACTCGTGAAGAGAACCTCTTAAGAGACCAGATTTAAGGCTATCGGATGACTTCTGGCTCTTTCACAAAGCATTCCTCCTCTCGTCTCTGTATACCCATGTAAGTGCACATTTGCACTGGTATACACAGGCTTTTTATTTATGGTACAACTGCAGATTTTGCCATAGCACCTTGAGGAACAACATTTAGCCACTTGTAAATCTGGTACGGAGCGGTGCAGGGCAGCGCTGCCTGCCTGCTGGCTGGTTTGAAGGGAGGCAGAAGTCCGCGTCCTATCGTCCTTGCTGCGAGCTGAGTTAGAAGCTGCTGTGAAGTAGCGATACATTGGCCATCAGCAGGTGGGTTGGAGATCTGCTCATGACACCAGCTTGTAGTTTTAAAACAGTTTTTGGCTCTGTTCCTCTTGTAGAATTCATCCTTCTACTAAATTAAAGTCTGACACAGGCACTTTTACATACTAGGACACAGATTATTATTAAAACCCTGTTGCCTCTTTCAAAACACGAAATGTTGTCTCAGCGACTCCTGTTAACAGCCACTGTTTTGGCTATTCGTTAGCGTAAGGTTTTACGTGCTAACGATGAGCTGTGTCCTGGGCTTCCAAGGTGCTTTGCTATGCAGCTTTAGGCCTGGGTAAACTTCTCCAGACCTCGTTATTTCACCCAGCAGTTTGGTGGGGGTGTGTTCGATGGCTAAAGCAGAGCTTGCTCCACACCCCTCCCTCCCCCCCCCTTCCCTCCCCTGCACATGAACTATTTTGGAGTTCCTCATTTTTCTTGCTTTCCCTTCTGAGCCAGGTTTTCTCTAACAACCAGATGGCTGCCAGGAAACAGGAAGACCTGTAGGTGGTCTTTATGATCAGTATTTCAGTAGATTGGTACAGCTGCTTATTTGATGGTCAAATACAGATTATGTCAGGCTACAGAAAACATGCAGTTAACTAATAAACAGTGACTGGAAATACAACTATGTATTTTTAAAATTTGTTTTCATTTTGATCTGCTGCTTACAGCAGGAACAAGAGCAAAGGACTTTATAACATCTTTTTCAAGCTAATTAGTTACGCTCATTTATAGCTTCAGTCAATAAATAGATTGAACCAAACTGGTCTTCTGAAGTCATATTTATAAATTAATTACTAACACTCATCCAGCTGTGAACCACTTTGAAATGGGAGAAGTGCTGCATTAATGCACTATCAGAACGGGCAAAAGAATGCTTATTTTACAAGTAGATATTCACGACTTCATCTGAAGGCTGCAGAGCAGTTTCAGACCCTCCCCAGCCCAGGTACTCCCTCTCTGGAGCATCCAGCAGCTGGATAAGCTGGGCCTGTGGCCAGCTGGTCAGTCCCATAAGTGAGCAAGGCAACACAGAAAAATACCAAAGTGCTACAAGGAGGGAAGCGGTGCAAAATGAAGGAGATGGGAAACAGTCTTTCCACCTCACTGCAAGGTGCGATTCAAAAGCAAAACAAGAAACCACACCGCTCTACAGACCTCTAAATGCACCTTGTTCTGCCAGACTGCAGAACGTAAAGCCTATCCTCCTATAACACACCCGGTAAGTAAAAACTTCAAAAAATAAATTCCCGATAATATTATCCTTAAATAACTCTGTAATTATGGTTGGTCAACAGGACCGTTGATGAATCTCAACGAGAAATGATTGTTGAAAAGGTCTTCTGAGGAATTTGGCTTCGTGGGAGAATTAATGTTGAGGTTACCTCCTCTATGCAGTTTCACACCCTTGATGCCTTTAGACAACAGTTACGGTTAGACTGCAGTTAAGTTGAAGTCTAACTGTTGACCAACAGCTGTGGGCTGCAGCTAAAGAGGAGTCTCAAATATTGAGCAGTTTTAAGAAGAACAGTCTCAGTGAAGCCAGAGAAAGGACCTGTGTTCTAAAGCAGACATGCCTGAGTCTGAGAGAGGTCTGTATCAAAGAATGACATCCATTCTGTTCAGTGGATTAATTATAGGCCTGGCCTAAGGTACAGATAGTCGTTGTAGCTGCCTTCTCAGAGTTAGCAAGCCCGGTGTCTTGTTAAAGAACAGTGTGAAGATGCCATCAGGGTGTGGTGGGTTAACGGCTGCTAGGCACCCGCCAAGCTGCTCTCTCACTGCTCTTCCTCAACAGGACAGGGGCAGAAAAATAAAAAACTCACGGGTTGATTTGAGGACAATCTTGCAAGTCAGTTGAAGGAGAGAGGTTGCTTACCAATTACTGAAACAGGCAAAACAGGCTTTATTTGGGGAAAAGTAATTGAATTAATTGCAAATTAAATCGATAGAGTAGAATAGTGATAAAGCAAATACAAAACTAAACCACCTGCCCTGCCCTCCTCCTTCGCAGGCTCATCTTCACTCTTTCATTCCAGACTCCTCTACTTGGGCTGGGGAATGGAGGTTGCAGTTGGTCTGTGATGCTTAATCTCTGCTGCTCCTTCATCTTCACTCTCTTCCCCTGCTGCATCATGGGGTCCCTCCCACGGGATAGAGTTCTTCACGGAGTGCTCCAGTGTGGGTCCTTCCCACAGGCTGCATGGGTCACTTGGAGGTGACCTTCAGTGATGGTCCCCAGTAAGGTTGCAGCTCATGCTTTCAAAGCTGGAGGCCTTTGATGACCTAACAGCAGGATATTTGTCCCCTGGAACTCTACTGGGATGACTGGCAGAATTTAAAACAGACAAGCACCATCCTCAAGATATGGCTCCCGGATTTCAGAAACCAGTGGCCCGAGCAGGCAAGGCTTTCTCTGAGAGGAAGCAGTTAAAAAGTGGCAGCAGCTGCTGCTGTGGAAGACTGTTGTGCATCACAGCAGAGGACGGTGCAGGGGCACTGCCGCCTCGGGCCGTACAACTGACATTGATGGTCTTAATGTTTCCCACGAAAATCCATGTGGCTAAACTTAACTGGTTCTGATAGAGCTGTTTCTCATTACATCGGGAGAAAATGAACAGACAAAACCATTTAGGAGTGTGTCTGTCGTTCAGAATATCATTAAAGTAAATGAAGAAAAAGCAAAATAAGGTGTTTCTCTCCATTTTCAGTTCCATTGGTAGCAGTAATGCTGTCTCTGGAAGCCCTGAGGCCTCTGCGAGGACACCATTACTGTCCCCTTTCTGCAGGTTAGGTTCCAAAAGGGACAGAGATAAGCTGGCTTGGGAAACGTCACACAATCATCATGAAGTATGGGAGGTGTGAAAAACCCCACAGGTATTCAACTTTCATTTCTATGCGCTGATTAATAAGTAACTCCTCCGTTTCTTCAGAAAATACACGGGGTTGCTGACACAATTATTTACTTCAGCTCCTGTTTGTAGCCACATGAATGATAGAATTAACCTGTATGCAAGAGCTCACAGGACATGGTCAACTCACTTGTTATGGAGGAAAAGAGTCTTCTAGTATGTTTTCCTGATCACTTTCTGTAAAGACCTGTCTGATAACTTATTCTCTACTTATTTTCTGATTTTCTGCTGCCTGACTTCGAGGTACTTGCGCCCCTAACCAGGAAAGAAGACCGTTTCCTGACAGATTTCGAGCACCTCTGGCTACAGTTCTGATGGATTACCCTGAACTGATACACACCACGTGTTAACCTGGATTCTTCTTGGCAGTTGGTACAAAAGGGACAGTTGGTATAAAGTTGGTATAAAAGCAGCATGAAGCAATAGCTGAAGCCTCCCAGGTGCCTCTTTGCTTGCAGCCAGTCTTCTCACTCGTTTTTTTCCTGTGTCTCCAGAAGTGCTGGACCTAATCTGACATCTCTTCCTTCTCTTTTGGAGTTTTCTTATGTGATAGGTTAACCCTGACTGGATGCCAAGTGCCCACCAAGCCTCTCTATTACTTCCCTCCTCAACTAGACAGAGGGAGAAAAACACAACGGAAGTCTCAAGGGTCAAGATAAGGACAGGGAGATGACTCAGAATTATGGTGTCGGGCAAAACAGACTTGGCTTGGGGAAATTAATTTACTTTATTACCAACCAAATCAGAGTAGGATAATGAGAAATAAAACCAAATATTAAACCACCTAATTACTGGGCTCAACTTTACTTCCAATCTACGCTAACACCTCCTCCTCAGTGGCGCAGGGGGATGAGGAACGGGGGTCATGGTCAGTTCATCACACCTTGTTGCTGCCTCTCTTTCCTTCTCAAACTCTTCCCCTGCTCCATCATGGGGTCCTTCCCATGGGAGAAGGTCCTCAACAAACTTCTCCACCGTGAGTCCTTCCCATGGACTGAACTTCTTCAGGAAGTGATCCAGCGTGGGTACCTTCCATGAGGTGCAGCCTTTCAGGAATAGACCAGGGCCACCCAGCTGATCATGCTGTTTGCAAAGAACATGTTGACCTTCTGCCTTGCAGCGTGTATGGGGGGAAAAGGAAAACAGCTGTGCCAGGCCACGAGCAATGGACGGTCTTTGTAAGGTTTAAAGGAAAACCAGAGATTTTAGCTAATCAACCCAGCATAAATAAATCAATATATTAATTCAACCGGACTAGATAAAAGATAAAAGGACAGAGAGTCCGTATATTTAGTATCCTGTGTCTTTAGCTCTTGACGTGTTTCTATGTATGTTATCCTTTATTTAAGCTCCTCTTTGTGCCTATGCAACATCAGGGCTCAGATTTCCATCAGAGCTCTGAAGAGGCAATGGCACACACTCTATTCTATACTAGATCGTCTAAGTCAGTTTTACAACCTGCTCCCTGGTCCCTGCTCTTGTCTGGGCAAAGCTGTGCCGTTTTGTCTTCAACACAGTGCACTTTTCCCTCTGCACTTCCTGAACTGTGCAATTCTCTTGGCGGAAGAAAATCTACACCCGTTGCCACGGGCTGGACTGCTGGGATAGAGCGCAAGGAGCCTCGTGCCCTCCGGGATGGCTCTCCACCCTGTGAGGCAGTGCTGGGCACGGACCGTCAGTCTGAGGATGCAGAGGAACACAGAGCGGGATGAAGGATTGTCCCGGTGGGGTTAGGGTGGGAGGGTAGCTGAGGAAGTTTGCTGTTGTACCAGTTTGAAGTTCATGGGTTCTCCCATTTTTTCTTTTAGCTTACAGGTGTGCTGTGTGAGAAGTGTGGCTGTAGCACTGCGTGCTTCCCATCCTGAGTTTTTCTCCCCCAAAGCACTGAGTGAATAACCTCCGTGCTGATGGAATACTTACGGGGGACACCTCAGGTGTAAGCTTATAGTATGAACTGTTGATGACGCTGGTTCTGAAGCCTCATTCAGCAGAGCAGGCGTATCCTCTTTTCCTCGCATTTTGAAAGATCCTGTGAGGAGCCTTGCCTAGCTTTTCTCTCCTTGGAAGTAACCCATCAGAGTGACCTCGATTCAAACAGTTCTTGGCCTGTGCTGTTGAGACCTGTCCCAGTATCAGATGGCATTTGCAAATTCTTGAAGCAACCTTTATAGGGCTACAGATGATTAATGAGATGTATCAATTAAAACAGTGTATGGAGTGTTATGCAGTAACTAGATGAGTTAGTGACCAATTAAGAGATTTCAGGAGTTACAGTTCTCCACAATCTGATGAGGTTTGACTGTGGTTTGTTAAGTGATGTTTAATGGAAACCCTGAGCTGGAATGCATAACTATGATGGATTTTCAGTACAGCAATACAAAAGTAACAAACTCCAAGGCGTGTGAGGAAGTGAGAGGACATTTAGTGGGGCCACTTGCCACACAGCAGTTAACCAGGATATTTCAGGATGTAGTTACATTTTTATCATTGTGTTTATATATTTTTAAGACATATGAGGAAATGAACATATGATTCCTACGTGACCCTGAAAAGTAAGTACATTTTGAATGCAAGTAGAAGTTTTTCATAAATGTATTAGTTAGTTCTTGTGTTGAAGTGTCCGATCCACAACCCAGGGAAATACTACAAGTGTAATGCCAGACCCTGGGTGGAGTTCCCACAGAAGAGAGTCTGTGGCCCTTGCCCCCGAGTGCAGAGTGGTTACATGTCCCTAAGGCGGGGAGCCAAGTAACAATCCCTACGCAGGTTCCAAGAGAAGACTTCCTCCCTGACTTCCTCTCTCCACAGGTTGGTTATGCATCTCAGGCAGGTCAGCCTCTTCTTCATCTTTAGGTGGAGCCAAGAGACCACTAAGGCAAGGCACTAACCTTGCAGTCTGTCCTGTATAGAATCTGCTAAATTATTAGCATCGTTATCTTCAGTGGCCATGCTTGCAGCGATGAGCTGTAGCCTGCTGCTGTGCTACAGCCTTGATATGGGATCTATCAAATTGTGAATAAAGAGCGGTGGGGATCAGATTATACCTCCGCAGCTGCAATTTTTCACTCACGGCTCATAACTCCGCGATGCACTTTATTGCATTTTGCGTATGGTCTTCCTTATATGCTTCCCTTATCAGCCGGCAGTATAAATAGGATAAGGCCCCGTCTATCCTGCTGTGTTAGAGCTCTGCAGGGCATTTGCAGATGCATTTGTGATCTGTGAGAGCACTGCTTTGTTTTGGGGCAGCACAATGAACAGTACTGCTGTGAAACCTCTCAGGGACCCGCACAAAGGCAGCAAAGGGTGCGCTGCTGTGGAGGAGAGGCTGGCTGAAGCCATAACCCTTTTAGTTGTGAAGCTGCCAACTTTCACTGTTCTGCAGTTGCCTCCCTACAATGATAAAAGAATTACAATGGCAGTGAAAGAAAAAATAAGCCACACGCAGACTGTCTCCGCAAAAATGCGTCTGTGAAACTGGAGAACAAATTTCCCTGCCAATCCCATTACTAAATTATTTATCTGAATTTTAATTGCTGTGGTTGGGTTGAGTCTTTTGGCTCAGCAATATGCACTGAAAGTGGTTCAGTGAAATCCCTCAAAAATGCTCTGAAGAAGTTGTCACTTGACATTGCAGTTCCCCCTTTCCTCCTGTCTTGCGCTGCACAGGAAATCAGCCATCGCGTTCCCATCACGCAGCTTTTCACAGGGGTGGAAAATCACTATCGAGTGGCAAATGTGCTGTTTTTCATACAAGATGTCACAAAAATGACCGTACAGAGTGTGGTTCTTTCTAGTCTCATGAAGCTGGAATTGAAAGTAATTTTAAATATATGCTGATATGCAACTAAAATGTTGTTTTTCTCCAGTAATTATAATTGATTACTTTCACCTAAATCAATCACATCAAAACCAACAAGTCACCCTTGAGAATAATGACATAATTTTCTCCACAAGCTGGAAAGGTGTTACCTGTCTGAGGAAGTGCTCTGAAATAATGCCACCAGGAACGGGAAGGATTACAGAAAGTTAGATGGATGGTTACTCTTCAGCCACATTTTAATTTGTAAAGTAGTGATCTCTGCAAACTAGATGGGATATCCATGTGAGACAGGTAAGCCACCAAAAGCAAGAGAGGAAGCAGCCCTGACATACGGTGAAGGGTTATTGACCAGAAGTACACAACATCAGTCAGAGCGGGCAGCAAGATTAGCAAAACCTCCAGGTGCAACATCTTCTCTTAAGGCTGCTGGTCAGACCTGCAGAAAATTGTACTAGGGAGGCAAGGAACAGTTCCACCCTTAAGAGAATAAAAAACGCGCACATGTTCAAGCTAATTTAGCCACAGCCGTGGGGAGAGCTCGTTCCTTGGTCTCTGCAACTATCTCATAAGATTCACAGTCCTTTTAAACATGATTCTTTAATTTTTGTTTGTTTTACCTGACTTGCTAGCAAGAAATCATCATAACTTTCATCTACAGCAGTAAAAGTACTACTCTTGCGATCACCTGCTGGAATTGCCACCCACTCTTTTTAAGTGGAGGTATTTACAATGACTACAGTAACCCGTTGTTATTGCCACCAAGGCAAGTGTAAATAGGTTCAGAACAGGTCTGTGTCTATGTCACTGGAGATGAATCACAACATTACTGGGCTGGGAGGGCCTTGGTGCTAGAATAGGAGCAAGAGGATCCAGACCATCCCTGGCAGGCAGCACTGCAGGAGCAAACGGAACGTGACGGCTGTAACGGCAGAACATTAACTGTTGCTCTAGTGAGGAATTAAACTGTGACCATCTCATGAGAAACATATTTTTTGCCCAGTCGGAACTCAAAAACTCAGTGGAAGGAGGGTCCTTGGCCTTCTGCAAGTATTTTCTTCCCATACTTCACTATCTATGTTGTGGAAGGGTTTTCCTCAGATTTAACCAGGTTTCCCATGCTGGAAATTAAACCCAGGATTTCACGTAGGAGGACGTGGAAAACAGAACCGGGAGCACTGTTAGCAAACAGCTGGTCGCGGTTCCTTCCAGTACTCATCTGCTCTGTTCTTTCCCACTCCTTCCTTTTTTTCCCCACTTCTATTCCTTCAGCATTGATCGTTTCTTTTCAGGACATAACACTGTAATTCCTGAAAAATGTTCTCAGAGGCCGTATTTTGAAAGCATTTATCTTTTCCATTTCTCTCCTCTAGATTCTCACTGGCAGCCCAGAGCTCAGTTCTGTGACTGGTGTTTCAGCAGTGTGAAGACTAGAAGAGTGATGATGTCCCACAGCTTACAGACACCACACCTGCTCATTCCTCTTGGAAAGACATTTTTCTTTTTGGACAGCAGCAGCAAGTGTTGCCCAGATGTGGCTTCCACAGTCTGTCTTTTCCATGTTATTGCCAAGAATGTTGATCTTCATGTTGTATTTGTGTATTTTCTTTCTCCTCCGGAAATGCAGCATGACAAATCTGTTTACTGAACTTCAGCTAATGTATAAACAGATCGTGTGTTCTCTGTCTTTCATATAAAGTGCTTTTGCAAGTGGGTGCCATTACATCAGCCAAGCTGCTAATGAGAATCCTGACTAGGTGTCCTGGCTGGAGAACCAATTCTGCTCAGAGATTTCCCTTCCCAGCTCCGTCTCTGCTCAGTGACAGCACTGTCTGAAGTTCACGGCATGTTTGTGCAGACAGTGGCTGCTCCCAGCAGTGACCACCAGCGCTGGGTGGTCACAGTCACTGCCAGGGGCTGGGGAGCAGAAAGGCTCCAGCTGGCACCTGCTGCTGTGCAGAGCAAGGTCACTGCTGAGCCCTGTGTCCCACGGTGGGGTCAGTAAGGGAGAGGCTGCAGCTGCGGGGAGGAGTGGACAGGACAGGTGACCCCGCACTGACCAGCCAGGGGTGCCATCCCACAGACGTCATATCTGGTGTAAAGCTGAGGGGTCACAAGGGTCAAGCTCTCTTCTCCAATGGCCGGTGTCTGAGGAGGACTCTGTCTGTTCTGCCCTTGATCCTAGTCCGTGCATCCCTGAGTCCAGTTCCAGAATCCAGCTCCTGCACCAGTTGCCGTCCCGGCGCCCGCACCACTCTCCGTCTGCAACTGGGCCCAGTCTGGTCCTTCCCCAGTCTGCCCCAGCGTCACTGGTGACGGTGATGTGATTGCCATCGGGGAGGTTGTGATCGGTGTTGGTTTTGTATATATTTCATTCTATTGTTATTATTCTCATTACAGCAGTTTAGTTTTCTTTTCCAATCCGCCAGTGTCTCTCCCTCACTCCCTTTCTCTTCCCCCTCTTGGGAGAGGGGTTCAGAGAGAGCATCCCGCATTCGTCTAGAGGCTGGCCCAGCCCTTACCCATGATGCATGCTGTTTCTTCATTATAGCCAGCTAACGATATGAAACGTCACAAGGCAGGTGTCAACCGATTGTTCAGACACTTTAAGGTGGATTAACAGAATCATGGAATGGTTTTGAAGGGAACTTAAAGACCATCTAGTTCCAACTGCCCACACACATTTCACTAGATGATGATGCTCAGAGCCCCATCCAACCTGGCCTTGAGCACTGCCTGTTTATGACAATGTCATGTGAGAAATTTTCAAATAACTTCCTAATTTTCACATATGACACTCACGCGTGCTCTTCTTAGATGCTAATTCAGCCGACCATCTACATAGCTGGTAAAAGAGGTAAACGTCCTTTGCTGACTCCAGCACTTAAACCTGCTCCAGTTGTTTGCAATGGACCTCTGTCAGGTTCATGTCCCATACCAACACAAAATCTTCTGCCCCTTTTCTTAGGATGCTTTATTTCTCATTGCTCCTCAGTTTGTGTAAAATTATTTAGTAATTATAGTAATTTTATACTCACTTTTATTGCATCTGAGGCAACATTAGCAAAGTAGATCTAGTGATTTTTTCCAACATTTGACCTCCTCAGTGCGACTTTGCATAAAATAGGAATTTACGTTAGGTTTTTAAGGTGTGCATCTTCGGGATGAAACTACCATTTCTTTGTAAGGAAAGATACTTGTGTGCTGTGAGCAGACGCACGCCTGATTGAGATACGTGAGGAGAGGTTCTAATGTGATGTTGCATAAGGCATTGCCGCCATAAATTAACAAGAGGAAAACTTAATCAGTTTCATCTGAAGATGCAGCAATGTCAATCACGTTATCTTGATTAGATGGCAAGAAGTATAATTGCCGTTCAAGTGAAATGTCTTCCCTGATTGCTGACTCTGTAATCGTAAGGGACTGATAAAACACCCTGGCAACGCAGACGGCAATGCTCTGCAGTTTCCCCCGGATTTTAAGGAAGGTGTAGGTCTCTGGTCGACGGATGATGATATTGAAGTGGCGTATTCTGTTCTTTGGCATGCTGCACTTCTAGGAGCTTAAACAAGCTAATTGACATGTTTTTAAAAGACAGATTCCTAAATCTCACTCTGTGTGGGCTGAGGAAGCAACCACATTAATTGATGTGCAAGGATTAGACCTTGGATCTTTCCTCTTTGTGTAGGTCAAAACCAACATTGTCAAGGGTCAGAGGGAGCTTTCCATGGGCCAGGGCTGTAGACTGTGAGCTAGAGTCTGACCCGGTGAGTGAGGCAACATCTCACGCCTCGGGTCACTTGTGACTTTTAATGCATTATCTGTGATCCTTCTCAAGTGAGGCTTTTCTTACATTAGCACTCCTAAAGTGATACAGGTATGACACTGCTTCAGTAGTCCTCTGATTGCAGTAAAACTGCTCATGGCCTCAAATGGACAAAAGTTAAAGGAGACTAATCTCATTTTGGAGTTCGTACCCTGCTGTTAATGAACAAAACACCCCCACCCCACCCACCCCAGCTTTGCAGCCTGAAATCTCCTTCTAACATACCTGTACAGGTTATTTCCCTTGCTGAGGGTTTGCAGCTAGGACAAACCAAAATCTTTCCGTCCTTAGGGATGACCTGATTAACTTTAGTTTGAGAAGAAGAATATTTTTAAACCTCATTTTACACTGCTTCTTGTCAGTGGTGACAATTCATTATGATAACGAACGATAATAGAAAGGATTTTTTTTCCAGCAGCCATGAGACATCATCTTCAATTTTCTGTATGATATCCTTATGAAAATCCTGAATTTTGCTTGAATGATAGACATCATATTAATAACAGTGATAAAAAGGGAGGTTTTGAAGAGAAGTGAATATCAGCTTCAGCATTAACCAGAGATTTAAACAAATAATCTGCTTAGCGAAAAGCGAAGCAGGAAGATAATGAGCCATCAGGCCTTGAAAAATAAAAACAGAGTAGGATTTTATCGTTACCTTTTATTGGGGCCATTAAAGAGTGAGGGGAGGCACAATGACTTTGGAAGATCTTGTGCATGGACATTAAGTATTGAAATGCCAACCCAGCTCTCTCTGCAAGGGGTGGAGCCAGACCTCCTCTCTTGCAGTTGTCCTTGCACAGGATAGCAGAGCTGACCTCCTCTCCAGGATCCTCCTTCAGCTTTGCCCTGTGTTACCAGCAACTGTGTGTGATGCCCACTGCATCCAAAGACCGGGATGGAGGTGTCTGGGGGGGGGGATTTTACCTTGCTTAGTTTTAGGTGTTTGTAATACAGATTCCTACACGGGACCATGGGGATCCTGTATAACCAGCGGCAATCTGCTCGGTAGAATTGATGGAGTGTGATTTGTCCCACTGCAAAGTAGGTGCCCACATTTGACCAGGTGGGTCACAACCCAGGCTCTGCTCACCAGTGACTACAACTTAAAGAGGTGCTCAAGAGGGGTGCCAGCAGTCGGGAGGATGAATTCTTTCTTGGTGTCTGGCTTCCAGGGTGCTGGTCCATGAGTGAGCAGACAGATACAGAGTGGATTAAACCCTGTTCTTAGCACTTCACTGCGCTCTCCCACTTACCCTGTGACACCAGTTACAGCTCTGGAGGTTTGACGGAGTGGAGCCGCATCATCGTATGCATCGGCTGACACAGAAATAAACCAGGCCCAGAAGTCTTCAAGTAGGATTAATTTGAACCGGTTCCTTGTGGGATTGAAAACTCTCCGAGTCTGTTACTACCCATGCTGCCATCTGTATTGAATTTACCAGTGTTAAACACCAACCACAACCTCTTTGTAGCTGGTGGGGACCTAGTCAAAGTACAAAAAGCTCCAGCTGGTTTTAGTGAGGTAGGAGCTTATGTGTGGAGACACCGAAGGAAGATGTCTAAAGAAGCATACGCAAGTGTTTGCAGAAACTTCTCGCACTTCAAAGAGGAGAGGCTTACAGCCTTTGTGCAAGGTGGATGAATACTCTGTGAATAGCGGTTGAGGCTAGTTCTGAGCAGATGATAAGTCTGATATATTTTCAGGAAAGGACTGTTTTTGCTAATGTTTCCTATGCAACAAAAAAATAATAAAATAAACCTGGTCTAGAGTGTGAGAAGTCACTGTTTATAGAGTTTAGAAGCACTTCCTGGATATGAAATAACCATTTAAATATCCTTAACTTTTGAAGTTGACCAGTGGTTCATTCTTCCGGCAAACCTGAGTCTCAAGGCAGTGATTTCAATGTTAATTACATTCTCTCCTAATTAAAGCAGGTGGTTGAATTAGGGGTCTATTACACAGATCATTTCCTGTTCCAAGACTGGTAAATGTATAATTGTGCTGTTGTTCTTCAAGCCATCTAACCACAGGTTTAGAACGTTTTTTCTCACTCACAGAGCTGGGCAAAGATCTCTGCAGCCTCGTATGCCTGTGAATAAATAATTTCTCTGCTATCTGAAAGTCTAAATCGCTCACAGCCTAATTTTCCTCATACATAAAATTAATTGAAGACATAGAAGATTATCTCCCAAAACTAAGTAGTCCTTCTTAGCCAAGCTTTTAAACCACACAGTTTGAAGCTAGTGAGTCACCTCAAGGCAGAGACATCTGACAGGTCTGTAGCTGTTAAGGTGCAGCTTTGTGGCTCAGGTAATGCAGGTACCAGCTAGAAAGCAACAGCCTTGGATATACCCTCACTTTTTCATAATGGGCTGACAGTGGCCTCGTCAAATGGTGAGCAAAGGTCTGTGGACAACCGAATGCCAGAGGCACCCAAGGCAAGCAAACACCTTGAGCAGTTCAGCAGCTGAGACAGGAGCTCAGGTCCTCAGGCGTGCCTCACTTCTGAAGCCATCGATCATCAGTCACCCACCTCAAGGTCATGGGATCTTCTACAACACCCCAGCAGAAAAAGAGCCATTGTTCTGTTTTGCTGAATAGTGCCTCTCAGAGCCCTGACTGCCTCCAGTTCCCACATCCTCAGAGCCCAGATGCAGGGTCCAGCTGCCCAAGCAGGTATTAAGAAAGAGGCTCTCTTTCCTTCTCACCTCCCTTTGAGCTGAGACCCAGTCTGATTGGCAAAGAAATACAGTCATTCAGGTGAGCAACACCATAACTTGAAAAGCGTCAGACAACGGGGCTATCTCTGAAAATCTACAGAATGGTGCTCAGAAGATGAAGGGAAAATGATCCTGGCAATTGCTGTTCCTTAAGCTGCAAATAACGTCATGGGAGAGTCCAGAAATGAAGAAAATACTGACACTGTGGAAAGAAGACATGGGAAATGTTCTGATGACTCGGATTTTGACAGAATTACTCCGCAGCTCTCCTTAAACATCAGAATCTAGATGGACAAATGAAATGTGAGAGCCAGCTTTGGATTTCCAGGAGATGCTGTGAATGGTGTGAGAATAAATCTTACCCAAAACATTAATTCAAATTGTCTTTGTAGACAAGTTAGCGAAAACCCACTGAAACGGCAACCTTTTTGAAGGCGTGGCTGATGGGTTACTGTTAGAGACAATCTTGTTTAACACCCATGTTAATGGTCTAAGGCGGCTGAGTAGGCTGCTTGTAAATGGGATTCTTAGACTCTTAAATGGAAGGGAAATGTGAACACTAGACAGGAGAAAGTAATAACGATTAAAAGACACAAAGCTGCTAGCGATTAATAAAATGAGATTCTGTTTAGAGGAAAAGAGGCAAAATGATCCAGTGAAAACAATTTTTGTTTTAGGCAGTGGGCAGAGAAATATTAAAAATTAATGATGCTGAATAAAATGTAGAGACAGAAATACATCTGTGGGAATGTTCTAGTAGAGCTGACAGTGTTTGGACCAGGAGGATGGCCTGGAGGCTTTCTGCCATTCTGTCCTATTTTCTGGGACTTTGCAAGTTCTCAACAAGCTACTACTGAAACTTTTGGTCTGCATAAACAAACCGAGCAAAGCAGAGTGACCATTTAGCCGAGAGGCATCAGTCTTATCTATATATCCAGAGTATCATGTACATCACGTCGGGAATTCCAAATAGTGAAGATTCAAACAAAAAATAATAAGGAAACTGCCCATTGGAAAAGGAGCTGGGGCTGCTGGTCAACAGGCGGCTGAAGATGAGCCAGCAGCGTGCCCAGGTGGCCAAGAAGGCCAATGCCATCCTGGCTTGTACCAGCACTGGTGTGGGCAGCAGGAGTGGGACAGGGATTGTCCCCCTGTATTGGGCACTGCTGAGGCCACACCTTGAGCACTGTGTCCAGTTTTGGTCCCCTCACTACGAGGAAGACGCTGAAGTCTGGAATATGTCCAGACAAGGGCAACAAAGCTGGTGAACAAGAGCACGGGTCTGAGGAGGAGCAGCTGAGGGAGCAGCTGAGTTCAGCCTGGAGAAGGGGAGGCTGCGGGGAGACCTTATCACTCTCTACAACTACCTGACAGGAGGTTGTAGTGAGATGGGGGTTGGTCTCTTCTCTTAGTTAACATGCCAAGAGTAAATGGCCTCAAGTTGCGCCAGGCTGGGTTTTAGATTGGACATTACGAAAAGATTTCTTTACAGAGAGGGTTGTAAAGCCCTGGAAGGAGCGTTTGAAAGACGTATAGATGTGGAGGCTGGGAACGTGGTTTAGTGGTGGACTTGGCAGTGCTGGGTTAATGGCTGGCCTTGGTCTTAAAGGTCTCTTCCAGCCAAAATGATTCTGTGATTCTGTAGCTCCGCCCGCCCCCCACCCCCGACCTCCAAGCGTCTGCTAATCCTTTCCTTTTAATCTGAGAACTTTGGAACGGGGATTATCCTATACTCTGTGTTACAGTCCACGGTTAGCACATAAAAGACATAATTTGCAGCTGTATGAAGGGCCTTGCTCCTTGTTGGTGCTTATGTAGGACAATAATAAGTGTACTTAATGAAAGAAAAATATACGCTACCCTATTCCCACGAGGAACACGAATGAGAATTTTTTGAGAAGTGGAATTAACTAGGAGAAAATCATAGTGACTCTTCCAACCATAACATTACAATGCGATTCTGCAATTCATTAGATTTTGACAGATTCTGCTGTCAGGGGAAAAAAAGAAAGAAAGAAAGAAAGAAAAAATATAAAGTAAAAAACAAAGCACAAGCAAAGCGAAGGCCTGGAAGTGAGATGCATTATTTCCCCCAGTGAATAAGTGTATTGTTAGTGTCCCCAGACAAACTAATGTGGTGAATTCACAAAGTATGAATAAGCAGGGCTGTCAGTTCGGTTTGGCAACCACGACTCGTCCATGGGTCCCTGAATTGCTGCAGAACTGAGTGTGTTGCTCATTACTGAAAATCAACAGGTCCGATTCTAACTGGCATCACTTCATTCTCACATCATTTGTGCTGTGTGTTGTGGGTGTTAAATGTTGCTGTGGAGCTGGTGAGTGGAAAACTGCGGTTTGACCTTGAATTCACACATTTTGCCAGATTCTGTACGAGGATGTTAAAAAAAGCGATAGCAGGAATTTAGGATGGGAAGGTGTTAGTTTGTTTTTAATGCTCAGAGCATGAGGTAGGATAGGGCTTTCCTTAATTTAGAGACAAGGAAAAGGGTGACTTACGGACTGAAATTTCTGCAGGTGTTAATTGATGTAGCATCAGTCAAAGCAACAGAGCCATTCCTGTTTGCACCAACCGGTGATTCGCAGGGACGTGTGTTGGCTTAGGACAGCATCCTGGTTCCCCTGGCACACACTCCCCACATAGCAGCGCAAGAGGTAGTGTCGCTCTTCCTGTCGGGACTGTTTGTTAATGAGATACGTGACAGACAGTACACGAGTTTGTTGAAGTGACACTGATTTAAATAAAACACTAATTACTGTAGCAAGTTACTGATGATAACCTTTGGCTGGCTCCATCATAAGGCAGGGCTGTGTCTTACCGCGTGCTGTTACACGGTCGGAGGAGAGCGTGGAGTTTACACGGGTGGAGAGCACCGGTGAACTGCCAGACTGAATTGCCCGCTGAATAGCATTCCTCACCCTCCGAAAGGCGCTCACAGCTAGTTATGCCAGGCATTACGTGAACAAATAGAGCATTTTCTGGCCTCAGAGAATACAAACATTATGTGGTCTAGTGGGCAGAGCACTGGTCTCCAGTTCAGCAAATGGAGTTTTCTTGCCCACTGCATGACTTGAGTAAGTTGATTTGCCTCTCTGTGCCTCAGTTTTCTTGCCTGTAGGATTGTGTTGCTGTGTTGCTGATCTCTGTTCGAAAATATTTTGGGCTAAACTGCTGGAAAGGACAGCCTAGCGATGCCGACTTCATTATCTCTAGCAGAGCCTAGCTAGAGCGCTTTGAACTTTTAGTACCAAACTCTTAGAAGATGAATCCATTTCATTGCAGTGATTCATCCTCTTGAACTGAGGTCCTGGCTCACAACACTTACCACTTTTGACGTGATACTTTCTATTGCTTCCTTCAAAGCTAACAGGAAGGAAGCAGTTCTAGATCACTCCAGCATCATGAATGAATTGCTTGGTGACTAACATTCCCACTCCATCTGCCACATGTCATCTTCTAGGATATGTGGTCTCTCCCTTTGAACTTTTTTTTTAAGCAATTCAGTGAATTTACACAAAGAATGCTCTTCATTCATCTGAATGATCACAGAATCATGAACACAAAGCATTTGTAGGTGTCCTGGGTTTTGGGTTCCATGTATCTTAAAAACTGAGATGTAGTGAGGTTCGGGAGGACCCACTGTGATACTCTCCTCTGAAGTCAGCAGAGTGCTGGTGGGGATCTTTGAAAACACCCCCTCTAGTGCTTCAAAAAGCCAACATTTTGTACAAAATGTTTGGGCTTACTTCAACAGTAACTCTGAAGTACCCCAAAGAATGAATAAATCTGTTTGGGGGAGGTGGGGTAATCCCCTAAATCCATCTCCCTCGGGGCTGACATTTAGCGTACCCAAGGCACCCCCAAACGACTCCCGCGGCCTCCTTGTCCTCATGCCCGAAGAGATGTCTGAAAGCGGTCTGGGTGGGTTTACAGAGGTGTGACACTTGGCCTGCTTGGCTTAATGACCATTCCAATGTTTTTGTTTGGTTTTCTTGTCAGGCTGACGACAGGCCATGTCCA
>NW_010425452.1:20497-26189 GCF_000710305.1 Buceros rhinoceros silvestris
AAGAGAGACTTGGTGCATCTTGCAGCAAATTCATGAGAAGAGTTTAGGGCAGTAGAAAGAGCTTGAGTTTGGCAAAAGTCAGCCACCTCTGAAAGATGTGAGTATCTGCCTGCTTTTTATGGGATTCAACCTTTGTCTTCCTAAAGAGATAAATTTTATCTGGAGAGGACAAAAGAGACAGAAATAATTCTAAGTTAACATATTTAAAGTGTCTCAGCAGATGCTGTTTTCAGAGCCTTTATGAGGGACCATGTCCCGTGACAAAGCTGTTCCTACAGAGCCCCGCAGTGCCACAGGATTTACAGTGCTCTTCGATAGGTGACATAAAGACCTTCAGGCCTCACAGGTTTATGTCTCGTAGTCTGTGGGTATTTTCCTTGACAGTGGAGCAAGCTGGAGGCAGCCTGGGCTGCAGCTCCTCCAGAGGTGATTGCACTATCTACTCTAGGCCACCCTCTACTGGGTAGTAACATTTGGTTACTCACAAAGATCGCATGACACTAGTATTCAGAAATTAAGGATGTTAGTAAGCTAGTACCGTGAATGGGAACTTACTAGGACTATAAAACACTCAGGTAATTCGTGTTATAAAGTTATAGCATGTGTTAGCGATGCCACTGGGAGAAGATATCCCTAAATTACCTGTGATTCTGTCATTACTACCCACCTGAGCAATCCTTTGAGGATTTAGCTTACAACTATTCTAGTTTGGTGGTGGGTTTTTTTGTTTTGTTTTGGGGGTTTGGATTTTTTTTAGGATTTTGGTTCTTTCCCTGTTTTAGCCAAGAAGATTACCTGCATGAAGGCTCATACTTTTTGTTATCCTAATCAAATATGTGCAAATAAAAAAGCGTTTCCCTCATAATAAACAAGGACTTTCATAATCTTCAGCATTCATCAGTTCATGCAGTTCCATAAACAGATAAATCCATGAACGATCTTTCTTCAGCTCTTTTTAAGGGTTAAAGCTGCGTTACCCCAAAGAATAGATCTCTTCTTTGAAAATCTTGGATAGCGATGTGCTTGTGGAGGTGAGAGTCATCTCTGTTGTGAGGTGTGTGCACAGAGCAAGTGCTGCTGAGATCCTCTGAACGGATGGGCTGCAAACTTGTCTTGTGACCCGAGTTTCCAGAAAAACTTGTGGCTCTCAAAAGCAATGAAGCTTTATGAGATCAGTCTTCAATCTCACTGGGAACTTTCGAGCATTTGAGGTCTTCATCATAGATTGGCTTTTCACACCAGCATTTTCATATTTAACGGAATGCAAATTTGCCTATTAATCTTGCCTGACTCTTTGTCCTCAAAATCTGGAACTAGTCTCTCAAGAACAGGATTGGCTTCACAGCTAATCCGAGAACATTTTATTTGTCTGCCCCAGAAGTCACGGTGGTAAGAATGAGCATTCTGCTTGAGCTGAGTTTAGTAAACTCCTGTGTATGCTGTATGTTCACTGTAAATGCCTAGGTACACGTGGTTTAGATGAAATGGTCCAGGGTGCTGGACCATCTTATCTAGCCCATGCTTTTCCCAAGAAAGGTTGGACCAAATGATCCTTGAGGTCCCTTCCAGCCTGGTATTCTATGATACGTAGATGTGTATCCATTTACATAAAACCTGTGTTATACAGTAAATACATGTACATACTGTATACATGTGTATATGCCTCTTCCCTCCAGCTCATTCAAGGAAAAATCATTCCATGCTGGTTTCAGCTGCTCGGAGCGATGATGTTTTATGAAACGGATCTTTTACATTTGAGCTGTTTCACCATACAGATACGGGCACTCGAAGAAAACCCCCTCTCGAGAAGAAACTGTATGCAATAAAGCAAGCTTCCTTCTCCTCCATCTCCACTCTAAGCGAATTCAGGTCAGGGTGTATTCTGATGAATGAAGCCTTTATTTTTTGTTCCGGATGGACGTTGTGTCTGTTACCCCACAAGAGGGCAGCAAAGGAAAACGGTTACCAAAACCCAAGACAAAAACGTTCAAGGACATTTAAGCATTTCAGTTTCCTACTGTGTTTAATAAGATACTGAAAATACCATTGTGTGGGAACAGGAGAGCTTGGAGAAAGCCACCTGCTGAGAGAAAGAGAGATTTTTTTTTTTTTTAAACACTCTCCAAGCTTCCCAATCTGTCAAGAGCTTAATGAAGTTACTAGCTATTACCTTCAAATGCGCTCCCCAGTCATGTGGTAACAGCACAGCAGCTAAGCAAGGTCTCCTGGGCTCCAGCAGCTCCATCTCTGGTGCTAATTGCCCTGTTCTCACAGACTTTAAGTGCTTTCCCCCAAATCCCTTCCTTCCCTTCTAAACCACTTTTTGCCCGAGGAAGAGCTGACAGAAACGGGGTTACACTCGAAGAACAACCTGGTGACAACAAAACTCTCTCACTTTTGGATGTTTTATGCCAAGATCCCACCTAAGGAACACAGGAATCCTGATGTGGCGGGTTTTGCTGTTCGGCAGCCTTACCTAGCGCCATTCAAGCAGCAGCCAGGGTGTTACAGCTGGTTCGAGTTGCTGGGGAGTGTCTGCGTGCCACAGCGTCTGCGCCGAATGCAAATGGGGATTTAGTCAAAGAAGTGGTTCTGTGTCGCATCCTGCACTTTCATTCATGCGTTCTGCAATCCTGCAGGCAACCGGGGCACCGGCGTGTTAATTGCCTTAGAGATACATGGGAGACTTTTCCCCATTTCAAATGATCCAGCTTCTAAATAAATGACGAGCAGAAGGCAGAGTTAAAAACCGAGCATAGGGAAGTGAAGGCATCGTTCCAAGGGCTGTATGAGAGCTTGATGCAGACTCAAATCTCAGCCGGTCGGTAGTCTCAGGATGGGGGTTTTCTGCTATCACTGCTGCCATGTTGTACCTGACAGAAAGTGTGCGCTAGGTGACATGGGAACACGAGTAAGACCACGCAGGGACGAGTTTGCTTATCCAAAATAGGATCCCGCTCCATGCCGATTGCTTCCAATGAACGCAGTGGAACAGAGGTGGAATGCAGCAAGCCACAAATGTAACCAAAACCATTACGATTTAGGTGAGGTGGAGGACACAGATAAACTGTCACTTTAAGTGATGCCCAGGAGCTAGTGGGTCTGTGTGCAAGACAGGTGAATCCCTTCACTGTGTGCCTGATTGCCACAAAAGAAACCTGAGCATCTGCCCCGGGGCAAACACCACGCGCTCCAACCCGCTGCTCAACGGAGAAGTGGACCTTGACCCCACTGCCATCTGTGGTAGATGCAGCTGTGAGGAGCTGATGTCTCAACTGGGACTGGGTAACTTTGCCTCTCTGGAAGCTTGCCCTGAAGAAGTTGTTAACTCTGTGTACTTCTGCAAGCCGTTTCTGATTTCCTAGTGAAACCTTCCTCCTCAGACTCAAACTCGAGTCTACTCACAGGCCAATGTGGTCCAGCTTTCCCTGTAGCGCCTCATGCACTGTGCAGTGCTGTGAGCAGCAGACTGGGTCCTGCTGGGGACCTGCTTACAGCTGTGCAAAGCTTTTCTCAGTACATTTTCCTGGGACCAGGGCACCGTGTCTTTATGTGGTCACTGAGTCATGCTTCTGGGCTCGCTGGGATGGGCTACTTGGTCCTGTTCCTTCGGGTTTGCAAGAATCAACCCTCAATCTATTCCAAGGCAGGAAAAGTCTGGGCCAAGCCCTGGTTAAGACCACAAGAGAAACACACATGGGACACAACCATGCATTCGGTGTAACGCTTTCAAGCAAGGGAAAACAAATTTTTGTTCCATGTTAGACTGAAAGTCTAAAACAGTAAGTTTTAGACCACTCAGCTCCCCAGAGCTCTAGCAGATGGATGGACTGGGAGCATTTTTTGAGCCAATGTGCATCTTTCCAAGCAAAATGCCACTCTCCATTATTCTGAGCTGGAAGAATAATGAAAGAATCAATCAAATCCTCTAACGATGACAGAAAACAGACAGAAATCCATGTGAGTCTCTTTTGAGGCTCTAAGAGGATTAAAGTCCTCAGGCAGGAACTCTTCTAGAAGGTTTGTTTATGAGCAGAAAGAAAAGTTTGACAGATGTGTGCAGCCAGTTCCACAAAGAGGCCTGTAAAAAACCTTGTAAGTGGCACAGCCTGGTTCATTGGGTCTGGGTTAGGGTCAAGGACCTGCCATGTAATTTTGACTCTGATATGAACAAGCCCAGAAACATCAAACAAATCCCTCTGGTGCTTAGGTCTTTTCATTTCCTTCCCCATTCAGCCCGCTTGTCTACTTGAGTAGCAAACTCTTCAAGGCTGTCGCTGTAGTCGCACTTTCAGAAGTAGCTAATGAAGCGATTAATAAACCCTGAGACCCACTCAGGGACTCTCTTGTCGTCCCACCAAGCTAGATGGGTGTGCAGTGATGGAGATGAGGGGTACCAAGGCAGCCTCCTTTCCTTGAGCAGTGCCTGCTGGGATGTCAGCACCCCACATGAGATTGCAGTATTGCAAGAGCACTGCTGAATACTCACCCTCATCCGCAGCATGACTGCACCTGGACCTGCCTCTGATGGCATCTCCAGGAGCCCTGAAGAGACAACTAACTCCTTTTACACAATATGGACGGGAGCAAAGCGGCGTTCTGACCTTGCCTAGAGACTG
This sequence comes from Buceros rhinoceros silvestris, assembly GCF_000710305.1. Taxonomy (NCBI): domain Eukaryota; kingdom Metazoa; phylum Chordata; class Aves; order Bucerotiformes; family Bucerotidae; genus Buceros; species Buceros rhinoceros. The sequence goes on from NW_010425452.1 coordinate 25,117, forward strand.
TATGGCAAATCACAAGAATTGTAGAATGGATCAGGCAGGCACCTTGGAGCTTGTGTTTTGTCCATGGGAGGTAACGTTTTGGAGAATATAAACGCACAGGGTAGAGTTTTCAGGATTTTCTAGTACAGTAACTCCAGTAGAGAGAGTTTTTACTATCAACCTTCTGCTTTAATGATGGAAACTCCTGGGTTATGTATTACACAAAGTGAAACCACTATGCAAGTTTGACTTCTCCCAGGTGATTGAAATGAATTCGCAGCGAGTGATGCCATTCCCAGGCTTGGGCTGGGTCTCAGGCAGGGACCTCAGAGACAACAGAGGTCCCTCCTTCCCATTTCAATTCCTATCTCATTCAAAGCATGGAGATTTCACACTGAAACCACACATTTCCCAACTGATATGCCAGACCTCTCTGGGTTAGTTTGGGCCCTACAGCTGACCTGAAAACCTCAGAAATCCTGTGTGACCTTCTGGAAAACTGATGTGATCTTAAGCAAAGTCAGGTGATTTTTGTGCACTTTAATTTGCACTGGAAAATTTTTACTCAGCTATAAATACAGTAGCATTATATTTTTGGACTTATCTGCCTTCCTTGTTCCAGGCAGAGGGTGTTGAGCACGAGAAGAGCATCTGATGCTTGTTTGTTAGACATCTGCGTGAGTTAAGAGCTCCTTTTAAAAAATGACGCTCTGTAGAGAACAGAAAGCAGCTGACCTTTCTGCACATCAGCATTCTGTGCTGGTAAGAGAGTGAGCGCTATTTAAGGGTGTTACAGGAAAGCAAGAAAGAGGGAAAGTTGTTCATAGCTACCTTAACAATGATTACACGGTAAATGGATCTCTTAGAAAATACTGGAAGGGTTTCTAATGCTGGTGGTTTTCTTCCGCAAGCAACATGACAGATTTTCAGATGAATTAAACTGCAACAGTCATCAGGTGCGATTTTCCAGAACTATTTTTAAGACCACCCTACTGAAATTCCCTGGGTTGTTTTGTTTTCAAACTCCCTGCCTCCAAAAGGAGCTTGTATTGTCTCTTTTTTCTTAACTAACCCTGCCCCTTCTGCCCCCACCC
>NW_010425453.1:0-11321 GCF_000710305.1 Buceros rhinoceros silvestris
TTATATTACATATATTATTCTATTTTCCTAAAGTTGGACAAACTTTCAGATTCGATTCAATCATAGTGCCACTACAAGCTGGTTGTATTGCTTCTTTTTGTTCTCCTTATACTGAATAATATTTGCTCTTTGACAGAGACTTGTGCTTTATATCAGTTATTACTCCCTGAAAAACTGCTCTCCTTAGAAGTGAGTTAAGCTTAATTATACAGACTGATTTAATTCCCAATGAAACCGTCCATCTGGAGTTGTAATACTGTTTAATATACATATTCTTATATCGTCCTCTAGTTAGCTCAGAGGGTCTTCCTTGAGAAGCTCATTCTGGTTTGAAAGGTTTCGAAGAGAGAAGTTGTACTAAGCTGTGCTCATGGACGGTGCTTTTTCACTCTCCATCGTGCAGAAAGGGGAAGTAAAGGCTGCATGGAGAATTTAACTGGCTCTGTGCCAGCATGGGCTGCCCAGGACAAGGTGGGCATGGTCACTGCTGCCCCGTGAACTGTGGTCTCCTGGGGCTTCAGTCCTGTTTATGGTGGCTGTGACCCCCAGGATGTCTGCATGTGGCTCAGTGAAGGACATAAACCCGAAGATGAGTCTCAGCGGGGCTGGGAACAACTTGTTCTTAGCCAGGCTGCTTAGGTGTGAAATTAATTGCTGGAGTCATCTGGATGGAGACAAACCCTATTAGGACATGTCCATCTGTGAGGTGAAGAGACTCTTCCACAGATGAGAAGGTGTAAAAAAACCACAGTCGGCAGCAAATACCAGGAGAGTTTCCTGACCTCTGGAGCGAGGGCTGTTATTGAAGCGCTCTACAGGCTTTGCGCTGCAGACTGGGCTTACAGGGGCGTGCCTGGGACTGGGCTCATCTTCCTTTAACTCAATGATCACGGAACAGGAAGAAAACGTGACTTGCCCAAGATGTAAGGTAACTCCAAGTCACCAGAGTGCCTTTTTGTTGTATGTCGTACCCAGGGACGGGGTCAAAGAGCCAGGTGGCACTTGAGCTCCCTGGCAAGGCAGTGCTTTGTGGTGGTTTGTTGTTCTGGTGGAGTTGACCTGATGGTTATTGCCATCTTCCTCATTTTGTGGGTGATTTTGGTAGGATCTGTCATTGTGGGAGGAAGCCACTTCATGTAAGGCAGGAGCACCTCGATGCTGTAAGCACAGTCTTCCTGACAGCACTGGAGGACCCTCCAGTGCATCATCAGACAGGGCACCCCTGCAAGCTTGTCCTGAACCTCCCACTCACAGCTGCTTCATTCCTCTCTCCGTGGCCGTTTGCCTTTACCCGCTCTGCAAAGCTGCCTGTGACTCAAACAAACCTCTAAAGAAAACAGTTTCTCCTCTGGACAGAGCTGTCTTACATCCCTTAAACCACATTTCTACCTGGGTTGTGTTGACAAGCCCGGTCTAACATTATTTTGTTTGCTTGGCAAACATTGAGCTGTCTTTGGTCCTAAGTGATCCCATCAAATTTTAAATGATCTGCATTTATTACGGCTTTGGCAGCATCTCTCTGCTGGATCTCGTTTTCTCCGGTGAGTCTGTTAACCCTCTCTAAACACAGCTATCTTCTCTCTTAATCTCCAGAGTCAGACATCAGCACAAAATCACAGACCCGTATGAAGTTAAAAGCCAGAAAAACCAGTATTTTTTTCCCACATCAAATGTTATTAGGAGAGATTTGTATTGTATTTGCGGTGACATTTACCTATACACTTCTGCATCAATGAGCTGTGCTAGCTTGCCTTTTTTTTTTTTTGGTGAAACAAAAACTGCTGCAGGCACTAATGCAATGGAAAAACCCCTGTTCCTTGGCTTCTTTCCTGCTTATCTTCTTTTTCAAGCTGAAATCTTCCAAGGTAAACTCAAAATCCTATCGTGCAAAGCATATGCGGCACTCAAATGAATTTAATATGCACAAGTGAGCTGTATTGTACTCGCACGTGAAGGAGACGAGTTGAAGCCCCTTTGGAAAACATTTTGCTCCCAGGTGGAGAAGATTAAAGGTTAAATTTCTGCACTCTTTTCCTCTGCTACATCTTCAGGAATCCATCTCCTTAAACATACAAACCTTCATATTTTTCAGGCCGTGTTTTCCAGGCACACACAAGCAGCGGTTCCAGCTGCCCCCAGCAGGGATGTTGCTGACAGCCGGGCGATGTCTGAGGAACAAATGAATTCTAATTTGAGTATTTGAAGTTATACGTCTTTAGCCAGGACCTCACGTCATGTATCTGTTGCTCAGAAAGCAGGCTCGCCACGGTATAGGTGGATAGGAGGGCACAAGCTTGCCCTGCCGTCCAGGGGAGACAGGCACCACTCGGGAGAAAAAGTGCCATTGACTCCTCTTTACAGAGGAAGAACCGAGGCCGAGTGAACTGATGCCTTATCTGAAAGCACGGTAGAGCTGAAACCGGGCCTTGAGCATTTAAAAGCAATACCTAAGTCTCAGCTGCACATCTGTACGTTCTCGTGCCGCTCTTGGGGTGCCAGAGTTGCCTTCTGTAGTTTCACCACCAGTATCTGCAAAGTCGTGCTGAAGCGCTCAGTTTGGCGCAGTGTAAATTAACTTTTCTCTCTGGTTTTACGCTGAGTGTCTCACGCACAAGTCCCTTAACATCTGGGCTTCCAGCTGTAAGACTTTCACCTCGTTCCCTCTCTCCCACGCTTGCTGCCGAACCTGGATTGTTTTTATGATGAGACGAGGCCAGCCGTGCCCGTTAACAGTTAATTTGTCCTGACCACCAAGACACAGACCGAAGGTTTAGGCTTCGCAGGCTGGAAGCGCCCCTCGGTATCTTCTAAAACATGCAGGGATGTTCGGTTTTCTTCCAGCTAGCTTTTCTACTTCAAGCACAAGTGGAGGATTTCTTTTCAACGGGGTATTTGGCATGTAACTCCCCTTTGTGTGTCCTTGTATTGAAAATCTCCTCTGCTAGTCACTAGATTAGGGAATATAAACGCATTTTCCTTCTAATCTTCTCCCTTTACTTGTGCTTTTGCTGTGCCCACATACTGAATGCTTTTCCAGTCTTTTAAATTTAAGAGCAGGAACAGATTCCTGGATATTCCTTATTTGTCTTTGATTAAAACAGGGCTGCATTAATAAAGAATTTTATTTTATACTCTGAACATAAGGGAAATCTGATAGTTCTTGAAAATTTAAACAGGAATTGAAGTTAAAATCAAATTTCAGTCTTTAATTTGATGAAGGGGAAACAGCTGAGTTGATGAAGGGGAGCCAGGTTGCTGCCTGACACCGAGTTGCACAACTGCTGTGCTTCTACACTTCTGCACCTTTAGGTGGGTCAAAACAACCCGGTCCCCATCACCATCAGCATTGCAAGGTGAAACGTCACCATGCTAATGCAAACATGAGGGGCTGCTTAATAGAATTCGAGTTTTAAAGTCTGCTTAATTCTTTGTGACTCCTCTCCTGCGCACGTAGAGCTGCCGGTGCTGTCGCTTGCCAGCTGGTGAGCTGCTTCGCAGGTTCTCCCCTCTAAAGGCAGCTAAAAATATCGCTGAACCTTGCAGGATCCAACCTGGAGGTTTGCGAAGTTGTCAAAGCCAGCCAGGGCTGCGGAGTGCAGCGGCACCCGGTACATCTAAATCTTTGATGCAGAAGTTTCCTTTGACAGGTCACTGGCAGATGTAACAACACCCTGTAGTTTCTCGGGGTAACTCATGCAGCTGCGGATATTCGCGCTGGCGGGGATGTGTCAGGGAGGTGTTGAGCACCTCCGCCTCGATCTAGTGCTTTATAGGGCCTCTGTAAATGCTGGGTGGCTCTTGCATTCCTCCCAGGTCAGTCGTGGTGGGGGTTACTCTGGTTCACGTGCTCTGAAAAGAACGTGATTTCCAGGTGGGAGACCAGCAGGAGCTGTCACCAGCCACTGCTCTGCACCCCGGTGCAGCAATGGGGTGCTCCAAGGCAGGGAGCTGCGGCAATCGCCCAGACTTTAGTCCTAGCTGCAGTCCAGCGAGGATGTGGAACTAATTTCTTACCTTCGGGGCAACCTTGGGACAAAAGGGATTTCCAGTGAGAAAGCCAAAGGCACTGCTGGTGTAAGGCTGCGCGATTCTCTAGATTTTGATATTTGCACACACAATCCCTCTGTCACAAACTTCTCACACCAGCTTTCAGGGTAATTCTTCCCTCCCATGTGCAACGCCCACGTTTCCCCTTGTGTGCTTGGTTCCTGCCCTGACCCTTGGTGTCTGGTTTTCCTCTCAGTGTACGGGTAGAAATGCACACTTGTACCTTGCGTGCAGCGTTGTTGTATTTTACACCATATGTGCGGACACTGATTGCTCACCCTGAGCTGTTCCATGTGCCGGGAGCTGCTCCCATAGCGTTAACGTATTCACTGCTGCCCGCCGCCACTCATCCTTAAGGACCAAAATGACTATCCATCAGCTCCGGGGAGAAATAAGGCAGGATAAGATGGCACTTGTTGGGTTGTTATTCAATATCTTGAGCAATCTGAGCACTTTTCTCGGAGGAATTAGGTAGAAGAAAGTGGAAAAGAATTGGAAAACCGCATTTCTGTAGGAAAACACATGGTCCATTTTCTTTGTATTATCTCTTTGGAGGTCGTGAAAGGATGAAGAAATAGGTCCCACAGGATGTGTTTGAAGTAATTATGTTCCTGGGGTCTCCTTTCCCTTACAGCTCTGCTATTTGGAATTAAATAAGTAATTTGTTTAATAGTTCATCTCCAATCATTGTATGAATTATGTTCGCCGCGCATAATGAGAAAATTGCACTGTGCAATTTTAATGTGTGTTGGTGTATTTATCGCCGGACTAGGTTCATGTTTAAAGAGCTGGGTAATCGTCTAAAGATGCGTTAAAATGATGCTTGATCTTTTTTGATGGCTTAGCAACAAAAGCAAGACTGTGACCCCCTTCTCTCTCTGACGAGTCGAGAAGGCCTGCAGTGGTTTGAGGGGGATGAGGATGATGCTGGTGTTGTTTGACTAGTGTTTGTTTGCGCAGTTTAACCCTGCGTGTCGCAGTATGGCTCAGTACCACATGGAGGGGCAGGGAACAACCAATAAAAGCAGGTTTTAGTAATAATGCCCAGAGTGGAGAGAAGTGAATGCAGCAACGGGGCATTGAGGCACTCGGAGAGGGGAAGCTGGGAGAGGATTAATTGATTTCATGGGTTCGGCCCTGCCATGCACCAGCCAAGCCTGGCCTGGATTGGCACTGGGGAAAGTGAGAGAAGGGAGGAGGGTGGAGAACAATAAAATTAAAAAAAGAAAGGGAGTGGGGGTGGGGTGGGTGCGGAGTGAAGGAAATGCAGAAGGCACTGGAGGAGCTGTGCCTAGTGTCAGAGCTGCACTCAGTAAAGGGCTGGGCTGAGGATACCAGGCTAGAACTGGAAATTCATGTCCCTTAAATAAAGCTGTGTTCATGTCCTGGGGCTGGTGATAACTCTCTGCGTGCGGCATATTTCATGGTGTTAGGGCCAGCGTTTTGGGGAGCTGTGGCTGTGTCTGATGCAGCAGGGATAAGGCAGTGGCCTCGCCAGGCCACTGGGATGACCCATGTTCACACATCTGTCCCTCCCACCAGCCTGTGGTTCTCGCACACAGGATCAGCTCCCAGCAAGTGCCCTTCCATCAGTGCCAGTCTGCACGGTGAGGGAAACCTTAGAGAGTAAATACCTTGATTAGGAATAGTAATCAGTTCAGGAGGAACCCCCACAGCCCCAGCATGTTCCTGACAAAAGAGGGGCTGAGGTAGGTCTCAACCTCCAGAATTGTGAAATCAGCAAAACGCAAAAATACGAAGGGAACAACCTTTTCCACTGCGTGAAGTTTCTAATCCTGTCACTGAGCTCTTGCTGCCAGGGGAGGAGAAATCCCTTGAATCATTTCACACCAAACACTTTGAATGCAGCCCTTGCATGGGGGCCATGATGGGCTTTGTTGGCCTAATGGAGATGGCTTATGATGTCTAAAAAGGTTGGAATCAGTGGGGCCCGTTGGCAATCCAATGGTGCATCACTGAGGTTTCTTCTAAGCCCTCACCAAACTCCATGGAGGAGCTGATCCAGTCGCTGGCTGGGGACTCTGTCCATCCCACCTGATTCTGCCACAAGGATAGAATTTTCTGTTCAGCTCTGCATTACAGGCTAAAAGCTGCTGTTTTCTACCCACTGAAGTGTTTTTTAAAAGTTGTCACAGAGGTTAATAATTGTACCTCTGGGGATCTAAGTTCAGGGATGTGAATTTTCTGTCTGTGTAATAGAGTCTGCTTAAATTCATGGATTTAGCTCTGCACTGGGATCAGCAGAGACAGAGAATATTCCCAAGTGCTCAATGAACAAAACCTGCCAATAGAGATCAATATAATTTTCAACTTACGGAAGACAACTAATGCGCCTTCGTGTGCTTTGTACGGCTGTCACTCCCTGCTAGGCACAGTGAATTTAGACCTTTTTTCATTGTACTATTATTTTTGTTTAGCATAGCAGAAAGCAAAGGCTTGGTTATTTAACCATGGGCAGTCTAGTGAAAGCATGTCCCAGCCTGAGATAGTGAACATGTACGTGCAAGCAGGCGTGAGCCTTCCCCTACACTTGCTACGCTTCTGTAGCTGTGCCGAATCGAGTGAAGAGAAAGGGGGTGTCATTCTCCAGGACACACTTAATTTCACTGGTTTTTCCCTATAAAACTACTGGATTGTCAATGACCCTTGCCAGGGATTTTTCCCTATCTAAGCTGCTTTAAGGTGCTGCAGGCTGAGACCTGATGCTCTGTGGTGCTCATCACATTTGGCTCATCCGAGGTCTTGGCAGGGAGGAGAGGTCAGGAGGGTGTGGAGCTTTCCCCATCACCCAGGACTCCTCCTGGGTTGCCACAGCCTCTGGTTACCTGCACTCAAACTGCACGTACCTGGAACTGCAGGTTTGCCTGTACACGAAGACAAAAAACAAGTTACTAATTTAGTTTTCGGACCCTTAGAACGTTACTGATTTATTGCATTTGAGAAATCTCTTAACAGGGGCTGTCTGGGGCTGTGCTGACTGCTCTCTGGGTATCCCTGGGATTTCTGGTGGACAGCCTTGCGACCGGGAATTCAGAAGGGCTGGGAAAACAGGCAAAGCAGGGACAAGGAGGTCAAAGGTGCTCTTGGCAAACATAGAATGAACTAGTAAGACCACAACCAATTGCTAGGACTAGAAATAGGGTATTAAGGAGTCCTTGGCAATCTCTGCCTGTGAGTGTGTACAGTGATCAGGCATGAAAAATGGGCTTCCTGGAATTCCTGGACTTACAGAAACAGAGAGGCCAGGGGACACAATTTCCTTGAGCGTTCTATGAACATGGGAACACGCCACTGCCCTCCACCACGTGCCTCTGAGCTGACCAGTAGCCTGGAACAGGAGAAAAATTATTCCAGTGTCTGCCAAAACAGCGGAGGAGCAAAACAAGGGTCGCGAACACCGATGTCACGATCTGGCTTGTTGAATGCTTCTATTCCTGTCTCCTGTAAGGGACTGAGGGCACGAGCTACACACCTTCTACTGATACGAGAGGTTTCAGGTTGTCCTGGAAAAGTGACCTTTTGGGCACGGGGGCTTGGCTGTGCAGAATGGTGTGCTGGTCCAGTGTTCGCTGTGCTCTCGCTGCGGAGGCGCAGGCGGCTACGCAGAGAAATCCCCTCTAAAATAAATAAGAAAAACGAGCAGCAGCACAGCAAACCTTCCAGTAAAAACCACCATCAGACACAACACCAGAATGTGTTTGAGCACTGTGTTCTTGTTTATTAGAACTCCCTGAAATTCAGCGTTTCTCTTCTGTGGAAGACCGACATTTCAAAATTCAATGAAAAACCAGAAATTGCAAATATAATTGAAAAAAAAATATTTTCATGCAAGCAAAATATTTCTGCTGGTAAAGTTAAAATGTTTCATTTTTGTTTTGGTGCTTTAATAATACAGTTTTTTGTTTTACCTGGAATTCCAAGTTCTTGCTCTGAGAGATGCACTTTAAATGGTGGAATTGGGAACCTAATAATAACTTGTTTCATATTTTTTAATTGGTATTCTAATTGATTGCTTTTACCATAGGTGTTTTAATTGGATCAGCCACTGGCTCTTGTATTTCATGAGCTATTGATATTCAAAGTGTCCTTTGTAACTGATAGCTAATCCTGTTAGGGTGGAAGAGAGGGACAGTGGTTTCGGGGTTTGTTCCTGTTTAGCTGCTGTGGTTAATGAGTGAAGAGAGAAGAAACAGAGCCTCAGGATCTTTTTTAAACATTTTTTTCTTAAATTTTAACTGTATTTCTTCTTTCCTGCTCTGTGTTTGTTCTCATAGGATATTGTTGGGGGAGGAACTACACCTCCATTCTCACCTAGAAGCCAATAGCCTCTTTCAAAATGTTGTACGGGATGCAGCTTATTCACTTTTTGCTGTCTAGCTCAAGTCATTAAAGCAAAATATAACTCCCCCCACCCCATAATACTTAAACAACCCCTTGAATTCATTGCTGCTATTATTCTATTTCATACACAAAATTATACTCTATAAAATACCAGCGGCATCTTAGTGCTTTGAGGATAGAAAGGTGCTTACTGAAATATTTTATTCTGTGCCTGGTTTTAAGCCTTTATAATAAAATGACACAGGACCTGGCTGCGATGTGAACCTTAATTTAAGCAGACACATCATCCTCCAAAGGGGAACACGCTTTCCTGATTGGTATGTGTGGTGTTTTAGTCTTTAATACTGGGTTTATGCTCCAGTGGTAGACATCCAACTTGGAGTGGAACGTGAGGGAAGTTCCCTTCTGGAGGGTATTGTCTGGCAGAGCCCTGGCTTGTCTCCTTTGGGGTAAAAAATGCCTTTGAGAAGGAAACTTCTGGGATGGTCTGTGGGAGCGGCAGATGCCAGTGGAGCTGGAGAAGGTGCTGTGATGGTGAGGTGCCTAAAATCTTTACCAAAGGCAACTGGTAGCACTTTTCTTTTTTTTGTTTGTGTTGATTAATGCAATGAACTTTAAAATGCAAGTTTAGAAAGGGCACATCATATAAATAGCTTTTTCTTACCTGCTTCTGCAACAGATATTGATGAATTCCAACTGAGTGTATAGAGGTGGCAGGCAAATTCCTTGTGCTGCAATTGCAGGGGCAGCTTTTGGTCAGGATTACCCCTGGGTAACCCCTTAGCTCCCCGCTAGTGTCAGTGAGGGTGGGAGTTCACCTGCAGCATCTCTCTGGCTGAGAATGAGCTGAATGCCAAGAACGACTGAGCTGTATTTTTGAATTCCAGGTTGAGGTGCTGGGCTGCTCAGATTGCCGGTTTTTCATAAGGACTTGCCATGAAATTCCCTAAAGTCAGTGAATACGTGATAGTACGCGGTGTTATCTTCAGAGCAACGCCTCAGACTTGCACTATCCTTTTAGAGAAGGTATTTCGCATCTTCCTTTTCCTCACAGTGGAGTTGAAGAATTGCAAACTTCCCCTGCTGTGTGAAATCCAACGGATAAAAATGTGTGGTTTTATGAATTTTTATGGATACCTGAAAAACCGGTCAGAGATGAAAATGGTATTTATTCCTCAGCTCTACGTGACGGAGCAGGAGATAGTGTGACCATTAGTAGTGGCAGCATGTCCACACTGCGAGCGTACAGCGTTGCTAAGCAACATTCAGAAACACATTCCTATCTTGGCACATGGGCATCGATCCCGCAAAAATTTTCCGGTGTGCCCAAGCAGTTCAATTAGATTTGACCAGTCTATCCTTGTAGTGCCAGACATCAATCTGTCTGTGGACGCAGGGTCTTCTCTGCCCGACTAACTGGTGCGTTAGGGATAGGCAATGGGTCTGGTGGCCAGTGTCCCCTGAGATGTTTTCTGAGCATCCCTGCGGTGCTCCTAAGGTGCGGCTGGCCTCATCCGTCCTGAAATCCTGTTGTCAGTGAGTGCTGTTAAGTGGCTCATCGGTTTTTGGTGTCCTCAGCTTGATGGTAATTCGAGGGGTGCAGAAGCAGGGGAAACCCAATTACATTTCAGTGACAGGTTCAGAGGTTCCCAACATAATCAGTTTGTACTCTGTGATCTTTGGCTGAAAATTACTGACTAAATGTCAGCCCGTATCATCCTCTGCAGATCTTGGCAAACGCATGAATGTTACTGTTTAATATGTTGCTTATTCTGAACTCTATTATAAGTTTCTATTTTTAAGGCTATTGAAATCAAACTAGATTAGTTAAGATTTAGACTACTGAGACAACTTAAAGAACATTTTATTATCAGTTATTACTGTAGCACTGAGCTTTTAAGATTCAATTATTGTTTTACTTTGCTGCTGACAGCTCCTACACCCTTCACCCATTCTGATTTAACTTCTCACCGATCCCTTTTGGTTTTTCTTGTCTGCCATGTATTGTTTCATAAATACTGAGGAGAAGAGCCTTCTTTCAGCAGATAGACAATAGGTGGAACCCTGGGGAATCTATCAAGTTAAAACCACGGGAATGCAAGTGAATTATTAGCATTTTGAGTGCATACTCAGAAGGATAGACATTGGCACATTAACGATTTGTTAATTAATGCAGACGGAGGACATAGGTTGGGAAGGACTTCTATGAAAATCCTAAGCTTGATTTACTTCATTTTCTACCCAGCTCTGGGTCAAATCTCATGTACCAGCTATGAAACCCAAACTCCCTGTAGAGTTGGTTCCATGTCTCTGTCGATATCAAGCACAGCATCATGACTAGCACGGTAGCCCCACACGAGAATGTTGTTATTGACTTGCCTGGGGCACGCTGACCTTCCCTGAAGCTCTGCACTTGAAGGACCAATAGCCATGTGTATTTCAAACAACGGAAAGGGAGGAAATTCATAATGTTCTTTGCTCCACGGTCTGCCTAGTTTGTTTGGCAATAATCGGGGATACCAAAAGTTCTCTATCAGCTATTCTGGCAACGTAAACAGGGAACAAAGAGATCAAGGTCCAGAGGGTATTCAAATCTGCTTGACATCATCCCTTAACTGTGCCAGGATTCATGCTGGGATGTAGCAAGTACAAGAAGGGGAAGGACAGCTGCAGATAACTGTCACAGACAACTCTCCCGGAGCTCCTGGTAGCCAATTCATCATAACGGGTGAATCTCACCCCGCTACTGAGTGTCACTGCAAGCCCTATTCATCTTTTACATCTCAAAACGCTGTATTTGGAGGAGGTAAGTGATGCGCAGGCATTTGGATGGCTTGCTGCTTGGGATGAATTTTGACCTATGTGCTCAGCGTTACAGAGTAGAAAGTGACTGTATCTAGCCCTGAGGACGA
>NW_010425453.1:11461-11847 GCF_000710305.1 Buceros rhinoceros silvestris
ACGCTCTCCTTCCCTTCTTGTGACAAGAGTTTCAGAGGTGACGGTTAGAAAAGATACATACTGCAAACAACCAAAGATTAATTAAGAAGAGAGAGTTAACGTTCTGCACTGTTTCTTAATGCTGACATTCTCCTTGAAACATGAACAACATCTGCCTGCTGAAGTTCACCCAGACACAAGACGTCAGTAAACAGTCTGCTCAGAAAAATATGGCTTCTGGATAAATGCTGCTTTAAAGAAGATGGTGCTGGTGTCTGCTGGGTGGCCTGGTGAGACAATCTTGGAATTTTGCGCTGCACTCTCTGTACGTGTTGCATTAATTAGGGCTCAACCCATCTCCTGCCGAAGTCACCACTTGGTTATCACGGTGGCTGGAGTACCCGTTG
>NW_010425453.1:11936-14025 GCF_000710305.1 Buceros rhinoceros silvestris
CACAGTGGCTGGAGTACCCGTTGCTTTACACCATCTCCTCCTCTATGGTTCCCAACCTGAAAGGAGCTCGGAACAGCCTTCTAGAAAAGAACACTTTCTTGCCAATTCTCCAAGTGTTATTTCCATCAATATCAAACTAATTAAAACTTCGGCGATCAATACTCCAGCCTTTGTATTAGTTTCTCTTATCTATTTAAACATGTGTTCTTGCTCTGTCTCTTCCTTTTGCCCAAGAGGTCTTAATTAAAGATTAACAAATCAACTGGAATCAAATAAGAGCAAGTGAGCCAAAGTGAAAATATGAACTCGTAGAAACTCTGCTGCAAGCTTGGAAAAAGTCTTTGGAATTGAGATTGTTTGGTGGTTTGGTGTTTCAGGTTTTTTTTTTTGTTTGACCGCTTACAAAACAGCTCTTCATCTCATCTTCATGGTGCCCCGTAGAGGGGGAAGCTCAAACTCATCAGTGCTGCGACAGAGGCCTCTCCTGCGTGTTTCTTCTGATGCAAATAATGGCATCAAGAATGCTGTGGCTACCAGTTCTCATACCAGGAAAATACCTCACTGTTTGTTTCAGTGAAGTGGGTCTCTGAATGTAGGAAGTGATTTGTTTTGATTTAACAAGACTGTCTAGAATGTAACAAATTCAAGCATATCCACAGTGCTTGTCAGAACCACGTGGAGATGGGAAGGAGAACCAAAACCACCGAGTCGAGTGTGGGAAGAGAGCAAAGATGGGGAGATCATGAGAGGAGAGCTGTGGGGTGGGCTGCAGATTATGAGAAGCGTGTCATGCCAAGGGACTGCTAAATTTCTGGTAGTGTTAATTAATCGATAGGAAGCATGAGTGTTTGGTTTTGCTCATTTCTTATCGTGACTCAGCAACACGTCCACAGAGTTTTGAAAACTAGAAAAAAACTCTTTGAACCTGTCGGGCAACCTTAAGGCAAAGACCAATACTCAGAATTGCCCAGCAAGAAAAGCTCTTTGGGGTTTGAACCTAATTCCAAATTTTTCCCGTAGTCTTGTTTGTGTCTCGTGCCCACGAGAGGTTTAGGCTGTGATAAGCATGAAGAGGAGTCTTCCTGAGGCTGGAAGCTGCTCTCTCTGAGCCGTACAAGATCTTGCTGGTTTTCCAAACCCTGACCTAGACCTTGAACTCACAGAGACCTCTGCCCTGCAGAACAACCACTGACTGCCTTTACAGCGGGGTCTGCAGGTGCCCCCGGCTGGAGCCAGTGCAGGCAGGGGATGGGCCAAATGTCCCGTTTGACCTCGCCCCAGCACGAAGAGCTGACCCATGCAAATGCTCTTATTTTATTTATCGCCTTATTTGAAGAATCACATCATTTGGCAGTTGATAATGTTTCTCTCTTCAGCTACACAGATACTGTGCCAGAATTGAAGCTGCTTCTCCTCCTGCTCCTTTTTTTAACCTGCCATTTTTTTTTTTTTTACTTTGGCTGAAAGCAGCAAACGGATAAATGTGTTGACAAGCAGTAACTCAGCAGAGAACAAAAGTAGGAAAGAACAGCTTGAAAGAGGTAATCTTCTCCTGCGTGAGAAGCAAATGCACATGGGAGTGAGAGATGAGCGGGTAATAAAGGTACTTTTGCTCTTAATGCATCCCGCTCCTGGTGTGCAGACAGCACGGAAATGAGGGAGAAGCTGGTTCTTACCTGGACAGAACAAACATCTGGCAGCATGGGCTACACACACACTGGGTCTGCCATGGGCTCGTGGCTGTCTCGGTATCAAGGCCATTCAGAGCAGACAACAGCAGGAGATGGATGGAAGTCTGGGGTTATTTTCCTCTTTTAGCAGGCGTATAAAACTGTGAAACAATTGCAACAAAACTTGCAGCACTAAAGCAGAGAAAAGATGCAGGCACTCGACAGAGTGGCTTGATAAGGACATAATGGGGGGGTCGCACCATCAAGGGGGATTTTCCACACTCTATTTTTGTTGTTTTCCTCACAGTTGGTGGTTTTTGTTCTCCGAGACAGATCTTTGGGATATACAGCCTGGGTTCAGCCACCACCAGCACCCAGGACTTCCCTGCTGTCTGCATCTTCTCTTTCACCCTCTTTCC
>NW_010425453.1:14108-26054 GCF_000710305.1 Buceros rhinoceros silvestris
CTTTCCCTTTCCACTTCTTCACCCTTAGGAAAAAGGAGATTGATACTGTGTCTTACACAGATCTCCAGTTTGTGCTGAGGTTGCTCCCTGCTGAGACTTTGAACATGGTATCGAATCGTGGGTGCAAGTAGAAATGAATACCAGTGGTCAAGCAAACCCAAAGTCTTTGGGAGAAATATCAGTTGGAATATCAACATTTAAATAAAAATGCGTGTTGGATGTCTGTGACCACTGTGGGTTGTGCCAATATACAAGCCAAAAGTATCTGGAAGTGGCAAGATCCAGGTCTAGCCCTGTGTACCTCTGAGCAGTCTCTAAACCCAAATGTTTTGGCAACCCATACCTGTGCTGCCGCCCTTATCACCCACCTCACCTCCATGCCAATTAAATGTTCTGCAGCCCTCTGGGCTGGCAGGTGAGAAAACATTCATACACATCACTTTTTCTCCTCTGTTTTGTTTGGTTTCTAAAAAGATTAATTTTCCTACTCTAATATTTCCAGTTTCCATCAGAAATGTCTTCCCTGAACAACATATAAACATAAATAACACAGCACAGAGACTGGGAATATGTATAGAAACTCTAAGATGTACGTGCAGAAAATGTGACAAGAGGGACTTCAGAAAAACCCCCATAAAACATAATGTAATCCCACTGCTGATTTAGAACTGTGCCACCTCTTCTCCAAAGCCCACCAGGCAAAATTTACATTTACAAATCTAATAAATGTCCATGCAAATAAGTAGTTGCTTGTAGACTTACCCACTTTGTGCCTGCAGCTTCCTTTCCACAGCAGAAATGTAGCAGACTGGTATAAAGGGTGTTCTCCCGTTGACATCGAGCTGTTGTGAAAACCAAGTACACCAAGATTTTGCCATTAGTGGGACTCGTTACACAGTTGCTTAAGATTATAATTCAGATTTGGATAAACAGTTTGTGCTGTTGTGGGTAAATACAACATTTCCAAACAGCTTCAGCTGTCTTCCTGTAAAGCTGAAGAGCAGTCTGAAGGGTGACCAGAGGACAAGAAAGCTGCATCTCAGGGCTCTGCTGGCAGCTGGAGAAAGGGACACCAGCATCTCTGGAGAAGTCAGTAATACCTATACAAGACTAAAGCTGTGGCTCTTCTGATTTCAAGGTGCTGAAGATATGGTGTATGTCTTCACAGCTTTCCTAACCCCAGCAGAGATGGACACCTGCGTCGTTTGCATCTGTCTTCGTTACCTCTTGTTCAGGTCTTCATTACCTCCGGAAGGTACTTGGCAGATGGTAGATGCTACATGGGAGAGCCCAGTCTACAGCCTGTGTGTGCATGAGGTCTGCAAAATGAATGATTAACTCTCTGTAACTCTGAGGGGAATTAAGACATCTAAAGGTTTTTTGAATATTTGGGTATCTCCTACCCTTGCACCAGATGGAAGTGTGACCTAGGAGGTTGGACAGCATGAAGGCAGTTGTTCAGCTTGTCCCACTATGATTTTCCCACATTCTGTTTTAGAAAAATCTGGGGGAGTGACTTTTGCAGAAGGCCTTTGCAAAGCTCTTGTGCTCTTGAGGCCTTCAAAATAAGGCACAAGTAGAACTTCCATAGTTCATGGACATTGGCCCAGGGGGAATGTCACACCAGTACCTTTCAAATCTCCCTATCTTCTTGGCTGGGCCTTTAGCTTTCATTCTGCTTAGTAGTATTGGTGAAAGCCAAAGGAAATAGAAAAAATTCTAACTGGGTGGAGAATCAGCAAACCCTCATGGTAATGGATATCAGACGTCTTTTCCCCACTCTAGACCTCGCGTATAGAAGAAACATCAGCAGTTTGTCTATGCTGAGGACCAAATCAAGCAGTGTGACCAAAGAGGTAGATCAGTTCTCCCTTCTGCACCGTTACAACACTGACACGGCTTGTCACAGCGAGAAGTTTTTATTTAAGGAGATTAAAACGGAAAAAGAAAAAAGGTACATTGCAAACTGATACTATTTTTTTTATTAATGTTTGGGCCTTAAGCCCTTAGTAATTTTCAGTGGCTTAAATCTTTTCCCTACCACTCAGCAAAGCCAAGCTCTTGGCTATATATAAAATTTGACAGCTGCTCTCGAGCCCATCTACATTAACAGCGGATCTGTCAGTTACAGGTAGCTTCTCTGTTGGGAACTGATACAAATCTCAAACTGATAAGGAGAGGTTAAACCAGCAAGTTCTGCAGAAAGGATTTAACAAAAATCTTGAATGAAATCTGGGAATAATCAGAAAAGTATTTATAAGCTTAAAGAGGATCCTGCGAAAAGGTGCTAAGTATTGTGCAGCTTCTGCTGGATTGAGGGGTGGTTTTGTGCCGGCTTAAAAAGAGATACTATTCATCTTTATTTGTGCTACAGCTCTGATAGAAAGGGCTTAAAAGGTAAGATATATATGAGCAGTGCTCAGCCTCCAGTAGCAATGACAGTTTGATTTTATCACTGCCAAATACAATACGCGGCGTGGTGTTCAGTAACCCTCCAGAAGTCAGGATGCAGTTTGAATGGAGGTGTAAAGGGATTTTTTTTTCTTTTTTTTTTTTTCCATAAGAGGCAACAAAGAAGTCCGGCAAAGGCTGAGCCTCCCACACAACTTGAGCACTGCTGGGCGGTGCGGTGGCGTGCGGGATTTGTGTTTCTCTGTGTACATGGCTTTGGGGGATGGGGAAATGTGGCTTCTAGTCAATGGCAGCTAAAATCTAACAGAGCGGAGCGTGTGACCTCGGGTTACTGTTGTGTGGCCCTTTGGTGATGTGAGAGAAGGCGGTGCACAGGTAACGGTCACTGGCGTGAGTTTGAATGGGGTAATTGGGGCAAACGACTATGAATGGAAGCTCTTCAGCGGTACAATGAGGGACGGGAATAGCTGGGCTGAATCTTGCACTAAAAAACACACGTAGGTACCTTTGGGCAGGAATAAATACATTCCCATCCAACTCCCTTAAAACTCCTCCTCTTGCAGCTTTGTAGCAGGTAAAGGGACCGTGTACTCGTGAGGCAGATGTTAGCAATCGCCCAAGAACTGCTTGGAGATAAAACACGTGGTTGGTTTTGAAACGTACTGTTGGAAATGAAGCAATTTGGATTCTGTTCTTGATTCTCTGCAAACACTCAAATCTAGAAATGTTTTTGGAAACCCACTAAAATTTCCTTTATTTCAATTTCCTAATGTATAAAATGGGAATAAGTGCAGAGGTTCTTTGCTATTAAGTCAAATATTAAGTGACAGCATTATCACAGTTAGTCACTGGTATTTGCAAAACTTGTGGAAATCTTTGAATATGTAGCTGTGTTTTCACTAGGTAATGTTGGTGTAGTAAGGCATAAGTAAATGAAGAAATAAAGGGAAATAACAACTCTGTAAGATGTTGCTGACGTTTGCTTCCCATGGATATTTTAGGCAACACAGCTCAGAGTTTGGATCCCTGGGAATAAACATAGCCTAGCTCTGATTTTTGCTGGTGTTTTGTGGAAACAAACAAGAATTTGAATATACGCTGATAAAAATGAAAACTCCTGTATCACAGATACCTCCAACAAGGCAACCCTACATGCAAGTGCATGTATACACGAGCTTGTCGAAGGAACTACTGATCAAACCCTGGTTGTTTTAAGTTCTGAGATGGCAGGTGGTGTAATATTTTATATATTGCAATAACACCAGAAAATTATGTTTCCCAGCTTTTCCTACCAGTAAAGTATTTGACATGCTTGAGTGGGTGTGAGGTTTCTTCAGGGAAGGCCAGAGATGGGGTAGACAACACATGATGGAGCGTCTCTTGAACTGTCATTATGTGCCTTTAGAGCCAAGTGTGGTTTGGGCAGAGAAATTGATGTAGTGCCAAGGAGAAGAAAATCCTGTTTATGTTGAATGTGGTTAAATACTGTTGAAATGGGTAGGAAGAACTCGAATTGAAGGAGCCCGTTGACACCCCTTGCTGCTAGCTTTACAGAGAAAGGTTTTCTGATGTTTTACTTAAACAATGAAAATACTGGGTTTGTGGCTATGATTGCTGGCGGTGAACCTTCCTTCAAAAAAAATCGCAACCTTTTCCCCCATCCTCTTTGGCTTCTTAATTCCCTCACATCTTGGGACAATGTTGCTGGTGAATTCCTGGAGTCTGCCTTTTTCCCTCTCCCTTCTGGGTGGTTATGAATGATGAATGTAAGATCACAGTTCCCTGTAGCTGGCTCCATGTCCTGCTTCCTCTGCCTTCCTTTACCTCACTTCGAGATTTTACTCTTTTTGGGGAATCTCATTTGCAAAAATGTGCTTTTCTTCTGAAACCTTATTGGCAGGCCTGCTATTAAACTCTCGCTGCATTTATTTTTTTGACAGTGTGAACAAAATTGCTCGTAATTCCATTATGCTCCACATATCACCGAGTTGGGAGAGTAGTTCTGGCATATGCTAATGCCCCCTGGTTTACACACATAAAATGCTATTCTAGTAACAAAGTATGAGTATGTTTTATAATGGGGTATATATCATTATAAATGGAACACTGGTTTTACAAAATATTTTAAGAGGAAGGTAAATTAGACCATGAAAAGTGCATAAGGGCTATAAATTATGCAGTAGCCTAAAGAATTATTATAAAGAGATTTGGTTGTGGCCTGATCCCATGAAACCTTTAACTGTGGCCATTAAAATAAACCATATCAACTGGTCACAGCCACAGAAGATTTATTACATCCCATGGAATGGTCACCTGAAAGTTTGAAATTGCAAACAGCATGAAAGTAATGGTCATTGCTAATTCTTGATGCAGATGTTTTTAATGAGTGACATTAAATGGGAAATGGTGGGAGTTTTTTTATAGTTCTCTCTCTTGACATTCAAAACATTTTCCCCTTAAGAGGTGCCTGAAATTTTTAGATGGGAAAATCTTTAACATCTGCTTTGGCTTGTGAAAGATGCTTGGAGGTGACAACCTGAAGTACCATGAGACAGCAGTGTATTTGAAACCACTGCTGTCACTGAGGATCTTCCTTGGGTATTGGGAAAAAACCTTCAGTTTCCCGCCTGTCTAAAACAGGCATCTCTTCATATTTCACTCGATTTTTTATTTGTCTTCCTAATTTACCTTTAATTTCTTCACATTGCATTGTTTGTCTTTTGGCCGCCTTCAAGCTCGTGCAGCCAAACCCTTCTCTCGAGCATTTCCTGTGGAGTCAATTCATGGACCTCCCTGAAGACTTCTTGGTTAGATGTCACATCACAGCAATGGACTGGAATAGACTTTAAATTAAATTCTTGGAGACTTTGCAGCACTTTTGTGCTCTATGCTCCCTGCTGGAATGGGGCAGCAGGTCAATCTCCCAAGGTCCACCAAGAGGTCTGAGACCCCAGTGACTGAGTTGGGACCATGCAGGAGGGACTTGGAACTCATCACAGAGTGGTTCAGTGCTAAATTTTTTGCTCAATTTTTAAGCTGATGAGAAATGACATCACAGATCATGGTTAATGATTAGCTCTGCTGTAGGAAACGCCCATCAGGAAATCTGAAGAAGAAACTGCGTGTATCTGATTTCTGAGCTGTGGCAGTTTTGAATCGTGACCTGAAAATCCCTTTGCTGCTTCAGATGAATGTAGGGATTGAGTCCGTCTTAGTGCTCTGGTACCAGGGCTGAAATTTAGAGTAACTCCTTTAGATAGTACAGTGAGGAAGTGCTGCTTATGCGAAAGCAGAGGAAGGAATAAAATGAAAGAATGGAATTAGATAATGATGAGACGTTAACCAGATCATTAATTTCAGGGCTATTTTAAGAAAGGAGGAAGCTTGTAGAGAAGTTGTGCTTCTGCCCACAGTCCAGATCTCTCAAGAAATTCCCAAATTCTCTCGTCGCTATTCCCCAGTCTGGGATGAGCAGCCACTGTCCCTGTGGGTGGTTCAAGCTCCCCATGTGTCTCTGTGTGCCTGAGGAGTTGGATCCTTAAGTCCCTGCAAGTTGCCATTAGGAACTAAAAATTGCCACTTTTGTAACTCCACTATGTGGCTTTTTATCAACGTGGAGCAGTTTTAATGTTGCTTCTGGTTCATCATCACAGCGGTAGATAACATTATTTTTTTAAAGATGCGTGTAATTTCAGCACAGCTGAATGAGCGCAGAAGCGGGTCACAAACGAGCCGGCTCTGCCAGGCAGAGATCCGGCAGCCAGCCGGGCTCACCGGGGACGTCCAGTGAGGGTCAATGATTTGGGCATCCTGCTGAGAGACCAAGCATGGCTGAAGACTCTGATGGCACTCGGTGACTCCACAGCATGTTTGCAGAGCCTGTCTCCAAGCAGGCACATTCTCATGTGCCAGTGAGATATGTTGGGTACCACCGTGCGAGCTGCAGGGGACTGTAGATGTCACCACTGGGAGCAGATTCTCACCAGTGTGCCCACATCGCATGCAGGACTGTGCCATTTTAGGCACAAGAGCCTGAAAGCTCCATCGTCTCAGTGAGGGAAACACTTCTGTCCAGTTCTGCTCCTGTATCTATTTATTCTTTTCTCCTAGGTACATGTAGAAAAATCCCAGTAATTTCAGTGACAATATTTATACTGCTACAAAACAGGCATGAGGGACGGTCTGGCTTTGTTGGTGGCCACTGTATTTATTCTCCTTCTGTGGACCCTCAGCACTGAGACATCTATGAGGAGAATGATGAAAAATTAATGCTGCTGCCCATCTGCAGCTCTTCTGGTTGCATTAGTGTCAACAAGAAAGCAGCCCTGCACTGTTACATAAAAAAAAAAAAGGGTTTCTGCATATTATCTACCCGATGATGGTCTGGACACACTTTACTGGAACGCATCGTGTGGGTTGGGCTGTGTGACAGCACTGCCAGCTCCAGGGATTTTATCACTAGGCTCCTGACAAGATTTTTGGTGGTTCTTTTATTTTTTCTTTGATTTCTTCTGACAACAGCTGCTCCATGGCTGTGGTCAGTTTAGCCTAGTTTGATGCTAGCTGATGATAATTGTCCTAGGAGTTACCATACTTTTGTCGGGTGGCTGTAACTGGTCTGTAGTTTCAGCTGGAATGAGAGAAATTCATCTCCATTTTTAACCTTTTGGTACTAGAGAAAAGAGCTCGAAAATGTTATTTTCAAAAGATTAAAAGCTGGAGGGCTAAAATTAAGCCCTCAATTATATTAAAGCCTAATCTTGTGATACTAAATCCCTTTTTATGTTTTGGGGATGTGACCTGTGATTTCTGCCTGTCTGGGGCTGACAATATCAATTACATTACAGCAAGGCATTAAGTCCGGGGCCTTTGGGCATTGCCCTTTTCATCTCTAGCGGTACAGGAGTTTGTGCAGGCAGAGTCTGAGACTAGTATACTTGTTTGCTTTCTCATTTTTTATAAACTGTTTGTAGTTTCTGGGTGGTTTGCCTCATGCTGATGGCACACCACGGTTTCTACAAGCCCTTCTCTGAGGTTTGATGCTTTGCAATGCCACCATGCAGCAAATGTATTTCTATATGGGCTACGGTTTGCTCTAGAAACAAACTTAGTACATACAAAGTGCCCATCAGGGAGCTGGAAATGTTTCTGTAGCAGTAAAGCAGCATCAGTGCCAGCTGTGCAGACACAATCCCACCATCTCACCAGCGCAGAAGCTCCTAGGAGTCAGAGGTGACAAAATGATTTGGGGTTGTCTGCGATGCTGCAGAGAGGTGTTCTTGTCATGCATCATCACTAAACAAAGTTCCTTACAAGGTGGAAAGGGGCTGGTGACTCGCTTCCTAAAAGTTATCATCAGGTTTTGCACAACGAGGCTGTTGTGTCCTCGTAATTTGTGCCCAGCTCTGCTGCTGCGCTGCGCTCCCTGCCCGCGGGAAGGGGTGATGGGGGAGGCTGCACTGGCTCTGGCGGTGACTTGCCCCCTGCTTTGGTAAGACCACGAAGTGTCCTGAAGCCTGTGGAAGCTGCTGGACAATCATTAATGGTGTTAACGTGAGGCAACAAAGGAGATTAAGGCTTTTGGTGATTCTTTTTTGTAAATTGTATGGAAAGGTTTGAACAAAATAAGGAAAAGATCCTGTTACTGTTTTTTTTTTGTTTGTGTGTGTGCCTGTCGTCCTGAACGAACCCTTATAACACAGCACTATTTTTTTAGAGGGGTTTAAGGGTTTTAAGCTTTACCCCTGGGTAGATTTAACTCTTTGCTGCAACCAGTGAGTCCTCCTGTGTTTTCAGATTGCCTATTTGATATTTACGCCATTTGAGTTGGAAACTTGTTCCTTTTGTGGGTCATTTGTTTGAGTCAATCCACAGGACTAGAAAATGAGCTCGAATGCCTCAGAGCAGCCAGTTCTTCCTAACGTATATATTGGATGTCACGTATTTCTTCTTTATGCTTTGGGCATTTACCATCCAGTCTGACACGGGACGATGCTGTAAGTAGAAAAATGCATGTAAACGTACCATTAAGCAGAAGAAAAGCCTCCAGCTAATTTTAGTGGAGAATTAATTAATTACGAGCAGCACAAATACTATGTGCATTGAGTCATTCTAACGTGGCAATTATGTGTATTATAAGCCTTTATCCCTGCTTTCTGCATATGGACAGACAAATATCTGTATAATTTAACACAATTCTGTATGAGTGCACCCATGGTATATTCATAAATGTACGTCAGCTAATTAGAGCTGTAGATCGAGTCCAGATTCTCTTTGCTCCTTTCTGTAAGAACTGCTCTTTCCTTCACATCTCCCTCCCGACAGGGATGGGGAAGGTTGAACCTGGTCCTGCTCCCCAGAACGGGGCATCATCACTGTCAGATTTTCGGCAGTCTGCTCTTCCTTCATCACTGCCTCTGCCTTGCCATGTCCTCAGAACACCTTGATAGCTGGTAACCAAGTTAACTCTAACTCACCACAAGATGCGAGGGGCTCACATTGGGGAGTGTAACAACAGGAATATGGACGATGGTTTCCAACTGAAAGACGATACATTTGGATTAAAGAAGAAATTCTTTGTTGTGAAGGCGGTGAGGCACAGAAACAAGTTGCCCAAAGTGGTTGTGGATGCCCCATCTCTGGAAGAGTTCAAGGCCAGGTTGGACATGGCTTTGAGCAACTTGCCCTAGCAGAAGGTGTCCCTGTCCATGGCAGGGGGTTGGAACTAGATGGTCTTTAAGGTCCCTTCTAGCCCAACCCATTCTATGATTCTATATTCAACCAGTGAGCCCACCTAGCTCCTAAGGGCCTAACCTAACCCCAGACCTAACCGTACTCCAGAAGTTGCTGTAGATATCAGAACAGGCCATGAAATCGCTAGTTTCCCTAATGCAACCAGTGCAGACACTGGCCAGCCTCTGACCTAACTTTGGCAGCTAGTTAAGCAGTTCAGGACCAAGCAGACTGCAAAGTGTCTTTAGAAACTTATCTGTCCAGTAATTCCAGTGAAACTGTTGGTGCTCTTCCAAGTGTTGGTGGTGGAGAAGCTGAGGCAGGCTGGTGTTGGGGAGAACGACATGAGCCACTCTTGACACTTGTCAAATCTTATTTTCTCCAACTGGTTGTCCAATATCCGTGGAGTAGGTCACATATCTGGAGGGAAAATGAATTATCTGGTTTCTGAGCTCTGAGGGAGGCAGCAGCTCAACCATGACATCAAGATTGCTTTGCAGCCATCTTAAAAAAAAATCATGTAAGGAAAGGCCTGAGGTAAAACACCAGAGCAGAGGTAGTCTGGTACCTCGAGGAGAAGATAGAGGTGTATCCCAGAAGGTGTAACTTAACCTCCTTTGATCTCCTCTAGCAAGGGAGAGGGACCAACTTGATTTGCAAGGGGAGAACAGGCAAAAGGCCATCTACCCCTAGGAGAGTTTGGCAGCCTTTGACTCGCCATCACCTTAGCCGGGTTTTTACAACACAGGGAGCAAGACTGGTACTGTGACAGAAGAACAAGTGGAGCCATTTGCATCTTTGGTGAGGAGACAGTGTCTCTGCAGGTATTTTTGGTGTGTCTGTAGAGCTTTCACTGATGTGACTCTGTCACTGACTGAACACATTGCACGGTTTTTATGACAAGCACCCATGAAGGTGTTAGAGATCCAGCCAGCTTGGATTTTTCTGTCCCAGGTACCCTAGACAAGAGGCAGCTCCACACTGTCAGATGGGTTTGGGGGGCTCATTATGTGGACTGAGGTTTTTAGGTGTTTCATTTCCACACACGTGAACTGGACTTGAGCAAAACTTGATTGATTTTGAGATCTTTGGTAAACTTCTTAGCTTCAGCCCTCATGTTGGTATCTGCCTCCTTCTGAGCAATCAAAATGGTTACAATAACATAAGGCTACCACGTGAGATGGGGACTGCTGTCCTTATCGAGCTCCTTCCAGCTCTGGGACTACAACTTACGGCCGATGCTAGTAGGAGCTCTCAAAAGCAGCTTGTTAGAAAGGATTTGGGGCAGCACTCTGCCGCTGTCCCTTCCTTTCTAGAACACTCTCTGTCTCTTAGACTTTCTCCTCTTTATAGTTGTTTCTAAATTCTTAAAGACTACTTGGAAAAGCAAATCATTGAGGAAAGAGGTAATTGAAATTTCCCAGAGGGAATGCTTTAAGGTGGCAATGACAATGGTTGGCCAACACTGCCACGAGGCTTCCCATCCCGTTGTCAAAGCTGGTTAACTAAAAGGCTTTCTCCCACCGTGGACTGTCAGGCTGAATTTGTCACAAACAAGAGGGTAGGTAACCCAGTGAACTGATTAGCAACTGTTGAGTGCGGTATTTTTGGAATTAGCACTGATATGATTTCCATGGCTTTGGTTGTGGTTCTGAATGTAAAGGACCGTGATCAGGCCAAGTATGAACAAGAATAGCTCTTGTCATTTCAGTGCCTGGATTTGTCCCAGGGGAGGTTTTGGCTCACTGTGTGGTGGCGGAGATGTTGGATTAGAAGACTTTGAAATAAAGCAAATCAATTGCCCTTCCTTCCTGTATTCCTTTCTCCCTTCTGTTTTAATGTTATTGATGAAGTGACCAAAATGGTGTCTGGGCATATCTGAAAAATCAATGAAAAAGTAAATCTTAAAGAAAAAAAAAATCAATTGTCCTGCAGCATGAATTTAAATGTGACCTGTTTTTGCTGTACTCTCCATATACTACATAAAGTACCTGGCTGTC
This sequence comes from Buceros rhinoceros silvestris, assembly GCF_000710305.1. Classification (NCBI taxonomy): domain Eukaryota; kingdom Metazoa; phylum Chordata; class Aves; order Bucerotiformes; family Bucerotidae; genus Buceros; species Buceros rhinoceros. The sequence continues at coordinate 25,253 of NW_010425453.1, forward strand.
AAGAGATGTATTTTGCTTTATTAAATCGGATTTTTGTAGGAGCTAATTTCTTGAGAGGAAAAGGCTGTTAATTTTAGTTTTTCCAGCAAAGGTCCCAAATCTCTTCTGAACTTTTGAGTCCTCTGAGGACTTCAAAGAAGTTTCCTAATTGCTTTCAGTTAGGTAACGGTTTAACCACCTTTATTTAGATTTCCTTCCTGTCTGTTCTTCCTCAGCTTTGTTCTGCTTTTTGCCTGCATCTCTCAGACCTCTGTGCAGTATCTTATACTTTATGAGATCATTGTGTTTTGGCTTAATGTTCTGGTTTCTATGTTTTTATCATTAACGGGCAGATTCACCCCTGCTACCTGCAGTCTCCCTCTGACTGCTGCCCAGGCTTGTTTCTGCTCAGGGCTGCCCACGGGTGGCTGCCGGCACTGCCCATCTTCTCCTGTCCTGCACCACCGCTGCTGTTTCCGCACGCTCTGGCTGTTGCCTCTGAGCTCAGGTCATGAGGATTTACACAAACCGCAAAGGGGACGTTTCGTATAAAGTAGAACAAAATTAAAAAGATATGAGATCTGCTGTGGCTGCCGCTGCTGATGGAATTGCGTCGGGGAGGTCTCAGAGCCCATGTGGAAATATGTGTTTTCCATATTTATTATTGATGGTGCAGATGTGCACAGAAGCACACTGGTAAATCCCTGCTTAGGCAGCACAGCAAAAAGTGCGTGTTCTTCACATGAGGGTCTTTCATGAACCCATATTGCTTTGACCAAACCTTTTTCAATCCTCAACCATCATTTTTCTTTTGCCCGCTCTT
>NW_010425453.1:26140-38680 GCF_000710305.1 Buceros rhinoceros silvestris
TTCCTGACAGGTAAAGCAAAGCACAGAAGTAAAGTGTCCGGTGTTATCTAGTGCCAGGAGCCACAGTCAGGTCTTCCGGGCACAAGGGAAGTGCTCAGTTCAACAGTCCCACTTTCTATAGGGACGTGACAGCATAATTTAGCTGTACTGTAATTTATTATGCCCTGCATTGCGTTCCACATGGCCGCGAGGCTGACCACGTTTGTAATTTTAGTGTGTGTGATCAACATGCCGCTCATTTTTCCATTATCAGGGAAGTCTGTAATTCATCTCCCTCACGCGTGTCTCATAGCGGAGCATTTCATTTCCATGGCTGTGAATTATCAGCATCCAATCCTTGAAGGTATGATTGGAGATAATAGCCTCAAGTTTCCCAGGTATTAGAATTACTTCAGCTGTCCAACTCGTGATGTCTTTGACGGCCTTTTTTTCCTCTACAGAGGAAAGTCTTCAGCATTTTCTGAAGACCGTGACCTTCTACAGTGACTAAAACCTATTTCATTTGAACTCTTATTCCTGCAAAGTCTGTTATTATGTGTCCTCAGTTTAGTTCTCCTACTCAGTCTCCAAAACGTTAATAAATACGTGGCAGAAAAATGAACAGTGTTTGTGCTACTTGCTGGGTTTTTTCCCAGGTTGCTGCCTGTAATAGGTATTTTGAAACAAGGTTTTGCAAAACTGCCCAAATTGTTCTGCAGCATAAGCTTCAGCGAAAGTTCTTGGGATCTGAACTTCTTCATTTGGGGTTGTTTAAAAATCCCGTCCATTGTTGCCCGGCAATGAGAGTTTACAACAGTCCAAACAAAACTATCGGTTTGATATTTTTAAGGCGTAAACACAGTTAACTTCTCATTCCACACTCAAAAGGAATTGGGTGCGCTCATGAAGTCCCATTTCTATCTTTGAAACTCTTCTCTAGCATGGGAACGTGGTATTTGGTAAAATATTTGTTCCAGTTCTACTCTATACATTGTGCAATAAAAACTTGAGACAATTTGTATGTGAATCCAGGCTCTCCAGAGCTTTTGACACAGAAGCATTCCCTAAACATGTGGTCAGTCTGAGCCTCTTTGTCACAAACATGATTTATCCTGAGTGCAGAGCCCCAGATGATGCCTGCAGGACATTTGGTGACACAATTGCTGAAGTACAATGAACCTTGTTCTTGAATCAGCTGCTGGTTACCCATCTCCTCTTGTATGCAAAAGCTCTGTTCTTTAATAGAAGGAATTTGGTCCAGCGAAGCAGAAGGCCGGGCTGATTTCTAGAAAGCAGATGTGCCAAGGGATTGCTTTATCTTCTCAGCTGTGTGAGTTTCAGAAGAAAGAGGTGTGAGTTTTAAGGATCCTAGAAATGTCCTCTGCGAGGCGCTCATGAAGAGTGCGTTGACGTTCTGAAGACATGGAGAGTGTGTCTTACTATGATGCACTTTGCATGTGTTTTCAGAGACTTCATTCCTTAGGTGAGCAAGTCCTGAGCTGTTGGATGGGCCACCGGCGTGCACAGCCTCCAGGTACCTGTTGTTTTGTATGCACGGCACCATGCCTGCAGTTAAAACATTGGACAGAGTTTTAATACATCAACAAACACGATGAACTGTGTTGAGCCATCCACGAGCTCTTCCTCCTGTTGGCACTGAGAGCAGCAAGAACAGTGTTTCCCTGGAAGGACAATCTGCATGGTCTATCATCTGAGGAAGTGTGAAGATTGAAAAGGCTCCACTGTAAATTACCGGGCAGCTCAGGCGTTGATGCGGTGGGACTGGCAGAGCCAGTGCAGGGTGTAGTTGGTCTCTCCGTGGTTTCATTTACCGTTTCGGATTCATCTGCTCAAAATTCATTTCTTCTGACTGTACATCTTTGTTCCGTGACTCGTCGCGCTCACTAATGTGGATCACGTACCTCCATTAGTGTCTGGACAACATCCTTTGACATAACTGGACAGACATCACTGTAATTGGTTGGACCCTCTCAGGAATGTCGGTGTGTCTCTGCAAGTGGTTTTTACCTGTTCTAGTGTTAAAATAATATTCAGGTTTGTTTTAAGGAAGTGGAAACAAGAAAGTGCTTACCTTGATCTTGCGGAGATTTTGGCTAAGGAATATCATCAGGCTTAAGAAAAGTGGTTCACTGCAAAGATTCACTCACATATAATTTATTAGAAGATGTTAAGGATTTTGTCTTTGCTATTTTTTAAATACTTCAGCATTTTACTTGCCTCCTGTGAAGTTCAATATTTGTGAGAGGTGTATATTTTCTGGGTATTTTAAAACCAGAAAAGACTCATTTGCTGTGTCATAGCTAAGTGCTTTTGCTGCTACTTACAACACCACAGATGTTTTATTGATCACAGATCACGCTTTAGGAAGCACAGAGCAGCTCTGGTCCCCCAGAGCATCATGGTTTGGGTAACGGTGTGCTGCTGTGTCTCAAGTACAGCATTGCCAATTCTTTTCTGTTGGGGGCATGACCAGAGGGAGCTGACAGAGCCCATAAACTTCTCCTAATGGTCATCGAATAGTCATTGCTTCTAACGGCTTTTTATTACCAGCCTATGGACTAGAATTTTCAAAAGCACGTCAGGCTCTTGAGCTTGTGCCCTGATGGGTCGCTTGGATATAGCCTCCATAATTCTCAAGGGTCATCATTTTAGAGGTGTGAAGTCAGTGCAAATCTGGCACAGAAATGCTTGTAAAGGTCTGCCCTGGCATCGGTTTCAAAAACACTCAAGTGCCGGAGTGAATTATGTTGATACACTGACAAGCAACAAGGCTCTCCCCTCCCTCCCATCCCCACCCACATAATAAAGAGAGCCGTTAATTTTCATATGCCAGTTTGTGAACTGTGGTCTCTCAGGAGCTGCTACACACTCGTTTTGTGGGAACAGAAAGCCACGGGGCAGGCAGGGTGGAGGGCAAACAGCAGTAGCTGGCTCAGCCCCTGCAGTAAAATCAGCCACCATACCTGAACCCACAGCAGAACATCGTGCTGGGGAAACCTATAGACACCCCACGGACTGTGAAAGAACGTGGAAGCTCTCCTGTGCATCCCAAGGCAGTCCATTCCCTGGCTAATTTTAGTTCTTGAATTTTTTTTTTTTTAATTTATTTTATCCTGGTAGTTTTCTTCTATTCCAAACAGCCTCTCCACCATTATTGCAAAAAATGGAAACAAGCATCCCCAAAGTCCTACACATTTTAACCAAAATTTGGAGTCATGTTTACTTAGTTACAAGCAGAGTTACAAAAACGGATTAATTTTTTTTTTTTTGGTCAAAAGCTAAGGCAGCAACACAAGGTTATAATGGAGTGACTAACTATTGGCGTTGTATCATATTGCATGGCTTTAATTTATGAAAATGAGCAGAATTATATAATGTAGATGCTGGTATTGCTTTTGAAACACTTTCACACCTGAAGGATAAGTAAATATCTTTAAAGAATGATGGATTATTTCTGTTACAGTACCTACAACAAAAGAAGGAGCAGAAATGGCTGGGGTGTAAAAAGCCCAGTTCTTGGTCAGGGAAGGCACCTGCACCACCCGGGGAGAGCTGTGGTGTGCTGCAGAAGGGGCAGACTGAGGCAAGGTGCCACCCTGCAGGGCTGATGGTGTCACACACACTATACTCTCCTATATCCCGCCTTCGAAAAAAAAAAGGTTTTAAAAGTTGCTTTGGAAGAACAAACCGTTGTGAGCAGTGCTACGCCATGACTTTCCCAGCAAACCTGAGTACCAGTGCAGGGGCATTGGTGTTGAAGGTGCTTTGAGTGCAGGTTTTATGTGGTGGGTTGCCTTCGCATCATGCTCATCGCCTCTGTGAAAGCACCGACGGGCAGCAGGGAATCTAAGGCAGCTTCGTTTCCTCGGAGAAATGAATGTTGCAGCCTGTGGTACAGCCATTACGGCCCGGCAAAAGGAACACCTCTACCAGCATACTCCCTTCTTCTGTGATAAGACCCACAACATTTGGTGAAGGGGTGGGGTAAAAATCTAGCACATTATCTGATGGTTGTTACACATGTAAGAACAGAGCAAGAGAGAAAGGGAAGATTTTTTGCACTGGTTATTTTTAAGCAGATTTTCTATCACTGAGAGGTACCAGCGGATGAAATGGAGCCTGAAGTCCAAAAAGGTGCAGCTTAGCCAGCAGATTAGCACAAACTTCCATAACAAATGTGCCTCAGCCCCGCTTGTGACACACGCTCACATCACTGTCACTGCCGGTTTCTGCTGCACTGCATCACTGCCCTCGTCGCGTGTCCATCATCTCTGTGAGCCCAGCAGCGACGGGCGCTCTCCTCTGCCGCTCCCTCCACGCGGCTGAAATGGGGACGATGGGCTGTGGAGCTGTAAGTGATGCTTTGGATGAACAAAGCTTGATGTAACTAAATTAGCCCCAGTCTTGCTTAAATTAATGATGCTGTTGATGCTGACAAGCCAAGGTAAACTGGGAACGCTCACCTTGCCTGAGCAGGAGCTCACATCATGCTTTTTAGGTCTATGAACTGGAAAATTAATATGAGCTTTTACAACCTCCTGTTGTGTTTGGAAACGGAGAGCTGAGATAGGCTTCTTGGAAAACCATATTTTTAAAATTATGCTTTCAAAATACGGATTTCTTGGGAAGAACTTTTTCTGTTGTATTAATGATTTTTGCCGTATTCTTTATCTGAGTGCATAAATAATGTTTACAGAATGAGACGATATTTTATAATCTCCCATTTAGCCCAGTACTCCCCCAAAACATCTTCAGAGCAGTGTGAAAATTATTGTTACTATATGAGCACATATAAATCTACCTTCCAGGCTGGTTTTTGGTACCCTGATGGGCTGCTGCAGCATTTGATTTCTTTCTCAGTCTCAGTGTACCTTAATTTTAATTGGGAATAGTAAATTCTCATGGTAGTTTGAGGTATTCTCCAGTAGAGATTTACAAATAGCAGGAGGTGATCAACATCGTTTGTTACTCACTGCTGGGAAACAGGCTGGAGGAGGTGATGGTATGGGGAAAAGCGAAGAAAAGCAAATTATATGTTGCATGTGAATTAGAAATGTGAAAGCTGGGAAAACAACTTCTAAAAGGCATCTGCTTTTTCCAAGGAAAGGGAATGCAACACAGACACACAAAGCAGAGAGGAAAATAACAAGCACAAGCTTGTCCTCGTCCTCCTGATTAGCAGGGCTTCCTGGGTGATTTCAGCTCTTCCACCCGTGATTATTTCTGTTACTGTCATGCCTAAATCTAAAGGCATTTTCTGTCTTATGTGAGAAAAATCTGTGAGGCTTGGTTCCAGTTGTTCCTGATGTGCGCTGCTCTCTGGATTGCTGACGTCACTCATCTTTGTTACCCTGCAAAAGTATCCACAGTTTATGGGTTTGGTATGGAAAAGAAGGGCCCAACAGTTAGTGACACATAGTCTGTGATTCCCCCCACTACTGCTGTTCTTGGTTTTATTTATTCTGCTGCTGGACTAGAGGGGGAGTTAAACATTTTAGCATTCTCCACTGCCTTGTGACGAACAGCGATGTTGGGTTGGTTTGTCACCCTTACAGCTGTGCATATCCTGTACTGTTTCCATGGAAAACATTTCTCCAGCTCTTCTCAGCCTTCCTCTGTATCCCCCAATGTCTGGTGTCCACCTGCTGCTTGGATGCAGGAACTGAGAAGCCTGCCTTGCTGGCTGCCAAATCGTGGGTTGTTGGTTTCTATCTTTCTTCCAATAATTTTCTGATGAACAAATGGAGGGGCACTGGTAAAGCTTTGCTTGGCTCCAGTTGCTGTTGCGAATCCCTTCCACCAGTCAGGATCTCCACAAACATTTGCTATTCTCACTATCTCCTGAGATAACCCGCGTTTAGCCTTTATCTTCTGGAAGCGTTTTTGTCGAGACTATCACAGGCTTTTTTAAAGTCGATAAAGTTAATGATGATGGGTGCACAATTCTCCTCCGAAACCTTCTTGTTTTCCTTTTAGCTGCTTGTGCGTCTCTGATTTCATCTGAGATAAAATTATCCTCTTACCAAGTTTTGTCTGATGCTGACAGTAAGTCTATGCCGCACCGATCGGTACAATCTGTCAGATCACTGTAATTTGGGAGTTTGGCAATTAAAGCCTTTCCCAGTTGCTCGTTCCTTTCTTGCCTCTCTGGGTTCACTTGTTTAACAACCTCACAGTTGTTTTCTTACCTCCTCCCTTCAAGCACTATTTTGCCGGCCCCAAAAGACTTTTGCTGCAGCTTCTGCCTCCTGGAGAAGGTTCCCCCACAGCCACCAGTGCTGGGGTTGGGGCTGAGGGTATTTCTGTGCGTGCACCACTGCCTGCACTGTCAGTCCTTGGGTTTGGTCTGTAAAGACGCTCCTTATGGAAATGCTCTCCCTGTTTTGCTGGTTCTTTACCCACAATGCCAACAGCATGTTCATCACTGGTAGTTTTTCTCTAATTCCTAACTCTTTTTTAGTCTTCTTTTTTTTATTACCATCATTTGTCTATTCATTTTCTTCTTTTTTTCTATGTATTTCTTTTTTTTTAGTTTGTTTTCTGTGTCTTTGTATTTGTAGCTTGCAGAGGTCTCTTTGATCTTCATGTTGCTGCAGAGGAGAGGCAGCGGGCTGCCTTCTCAGCCTGGCGTGGGAGGACACCAGTCCTGACAGGATGCCCTCTCTGAGGCATCTCCCAGGACAAAATGCAGTTTATTCTGCTCAGCTAAGCCAGAACAGGCAATAATCTGTGGGGCAGAGTAAAGAAGGAAATTTACTGCTTTTTGTATCGATTCCTTGATTAAACCGTAAAAGGAAGATACATAAATAGGGGAAAGGTTTCCTGAGCATAGAAAGAAATACCATCAGTGTAGGACTTTTGTCCCGCATCAAAAAGCACAAGGAAATATTTCTGCCCTTCTGTTGTGTTTTGCTTTATTAACATCTGCTCCACCCCTGGAAACCCACTCAAGGATGAGTTTTATTTCCATTCTGTGGGTAAATTTTCTTCATCCCAAATATTGTTCAAGCTGCCCAGGAGGCTGTGGAGAACTTTCACCTTTTCCTGCTGGTGCCGCACACTGTGTGCCACTGGTGGAGTCTCTCCTGGGTGCCCACGCTGCTGTGCTGCTGCTTTTCCCATTAAACTGAGATTTAGGCAAATCATTATAGTCTTTCTGTCCAGGGTCAATGGTATAGATTCTTTTTGTGTGCTTTTGTTTTATCGATGTAAATAAACACTTGTAAGTAGGACCCACATTTATCTTTTCGCTGACTCTAAAACGGAGGCCAGGTTCTCACCTTGTTTTGTGAATTCAGCACGTTTGATGCTTCAAATGGTCAAAAGCCACTCATAAAAATCAAGCTGGAATTTCCTTCCTATTTTAAGCTCGTGCTAATAGTTCCTTGATTGCTGTTCTGGGTACCTGTGAATGCAAATGGGCAGTTAGACATTTCGATGCTTGTTAGCATACGCTGGTCTACTCATCTCATGCAAATTGTTAAACCTGCGTGGGAAGATTGGACAAATAGTGGCAGATGCATTTTTATATTCTGTGTTATGTGCTTGATTTTTTGAAAAAAAAAAAAAAAAAATCCCTAGTGTGAGATCTACAACATTTGAAATTCCTTTTTCATCTTTTTTTTTTTTTCTTTTTTTTTTGACTGCTTGAGAAGTAAAGTTTTGGTACATCAGTCACGGTAACTATGTCAGGGGTGACCTAGGATCACTGTTAGGCAGAAACACAGGCTGGTTTGAATGCAGAACCTCCATGCGATCCTATTCTAAAATATCCACAGAATATATTTATTCTGGGATGAAAAGCAAGAAAAGAAGAAATGCATCTGAAAACTGCTTGGCACAGCAGAGTGAGCTGTCTGGGAAACAGCGATGGTGGGGATGACATAGGAATCTGTGCAGAAGAGCGTAAGTAAGAGAAGGGGGTGGTGGCAGGACTGCGCAGGGTATGCTGGTCCTCTGGAAGTCACTGTGATTTGGGCAATCTTTGCCCTTGTCGCTCATTATTTTGTTCATTTTAAACCAAGCTCTTTCACCTGTTGTATTGTGATCTCGTGTTAGCAAGGTGACTTAGCTCCTGAGGAATTCTGGAGTTAATGGTAAGCTTAGACGAGTTTTATAGCTATAGACAAACAGACACTAACCCACATAAACATCACTTCTGTTGCTAAAGCACATCCTCCGAGCAAATTGCAGTAGCTTCATAAAAACGCTGGTAGAAACTATTCAAAGCAAGCAAAACCGTAATTTTTCTTCTGAAAACCACAAAACCTGCTGGTATCTGGCAGATACCTCCTTGTATAAAATCAGCCAACCGTCCAAGAACACAGAAGGTGAGTCCTTAGAACGTCTGAAGCCCTGGCTTGAGACGGTTGATCTGCCAGCAGGGAGGGAGCTGTCTGTCCTTTGACGCAAGCGCTTTCTGCTGAAAGTGATGACAGCTTAAATGTGACCGAGGACGAGATTTTGTCCAAAGTAGGTCAAGGGAAAAAGTCTTTACTGCCTGCCTACAGCCTGCCTCATCTCTGGAAGAGGAGAGACCAATGAGAAACACCAGCTTGTGGCCCAACAAATACAGTTGTTGTGCACTGTGTCTTCATTTGGATGCCACGCTCAGTTAATAACCAGATCTCCACCATACTTCTTTATTGCTTAGGCTGAAGGAGAAAGTAATTAAACTTAATAGGTGTTGCCCTTGCTTTAAGGCCGCTATACGTTTGAAGTTGCCAGCAAAAGTAATTAATACTAATAGAAGTCATGAGTCCTAAACAAAGGCATTTGTATGCTAAGTCATCCACAACATGTACTTTTTGGAATAAATATTTTTATTCTTATACATCTTTACGAGCAGACACTTCCTGCTTCACGGGGCCCACCCTCCCTTTCTCCAGTTTGTAGTGAATTTTCTTTCTTTGTGTCTCTGAATGCTACTACTTCCCCAGGATTTCTCAAGAAAAGCTGGAAGTTCACCATAAATTTGATTTTTTTAAAAAAATGTTAACAACTTTCAATTTGAATGCAAGCCAGAATTTAAAATACGTATTTCTGTGTTGTAAGTTCTAATAATGCCGGGCAAGCATCGGGCAAAGCTAATTGACCATATGGCTCTCTGATATTCACAGAAGGGGGGGAATTGTATTATCATTAGAAATATGATGATGTCAACATCTTAATGAAGCATCAATATCTGCTCAGCAGAGGCACGAGTACAGCTAGCTGAACTCCTCAAGAAAGCGATCGGTACCATGTCCAGATGTAGCTATGCGGTCTTTGAATCGTGATAGACAAGGTTTTGCTTAGAATTAGTATCATGTTTTCCCATCGTTAATAATTTTCTACTTACCTGCCAGTCAAGCTTGGCTTGGTTGGCTGCTGCATGGGAACAGATCAATTTCTGCATAGAAGTAAGACAGAAATTACTTCTAATTGTTTTCTGGGGGAGCCATTAGATCATCCAGGTGAAACCTAAGCCTGCACAGCCTTGGTGTATTTCCATGAATAACCTGTTCCAATACTTTAGTGACTCAATTATATTAGTTCTTGAAAAAATGAACAAGTAACTTCAGCTCTCGCCAACTTCCCAAGGACGAAAAGCCAAGTACCTACATGTATTCTCTCTGCTGTCAGAACAGTCTCGAAAGACCAGCCTGGCGGGTGCAGAACTCCCTCCTCAGCTTGGCTCGCTGGTGCTGAGCAAATGAGAAACAGCACAAAGTCAAGTCCTGCGGCAAGAGGAGAGGAAAACTCCGCAGCCCTGAAGCAAGGCTTGAAAACTCCTCAGTGTCAAAAAGTGAAGCATCTGCCTTGGGTTACAAACTTCAATCAGAGCTAAGAAGCTGTACGTTTTCTTTGGAGGTCAAGTTTGTAGAAATTCCATCACTAAATTGTCATTATACCTTTTCCTTAATGTCAAACGTTCCCTAATTCCAAACATCCCCATGTGTGAGTTTGGTTGCTACTGTTCTGTGCTGCCCTTAGGCCAACTCAGTGAGCTCAGCCCCATGAGCTTCACACCTAAGTAAGGTGTGCTTTATTTTTCAGCCACTGGGTACATTCTGGGTCCTTCTGGTAGTCTCTTCCCAGTGCTTCTGTGTCCTCCTTGAAGCGGGAACCCAGACACTGAACACAGCACTTAACAGCAGCTTTGCTAACGCTGCTTTAGGAGGCAGTATTACCAGTATGGGGAGCTCCCCACCTGTGGAGGTTCTCAGAGAACTGGGTAAGAACAGTCAAACCCCTGCTGGAGAAAACTCGGTGACAAATGCTCTTAATGTTATTTAGGGTAATATGTTTTCTCTGTACAGATATCGACAAAAAGGCCATTAAAAATTACTCGGCATCAAGAAGGTTACTGAAGGAAAGCAAAGATCTATCGATTTCTTGCTTTACAAATATGCTCTTTATTCTATTTAGCAGTTGCAGGTTTGCTGCAGTATCTCTTGTAAGGGCAATTATCACACCGATGGGATTAAAACTACGTGTCCAGGAAAATCCTGTGGAGATTTGCATGAGGAAGGGGCAAGAAGGGAGGGAGCAGTGCTGTGGTGCTGAGGAGCACCTCTTCCTTTTGGCTGTGTGGAAGCGACTCGTCAGTGGTGGGCTGGTGCTCCACCACCACTTTGATGTCCAAGGGACTCATTCAGACCTATTGCTGTGAAAGTCCCTGCTCACAGGCATGCAACAGAGTGTCCTCTTTTACCACCAGCTTGCAAGTGGGAACGTGTATGTACATCTGCATACCCTCACTGCTCCTGAAAAGAAAGAACAAGACTTTCAAGAAATATCTTGCCAAGCAGGACAAGAAGTCATCTTTGTTTTCCACTTTTCATTTGGTAGAGCCACAGCGGAGTCTGTTCTTGTTTTTCTCTTCCATCTTTTTTTCTCCTGTAGCTTGACACTGAAGCTCAGTTCGGGATTGACTTTGCAGTGTGTTTTATATTTCTTCTTCCTCTCATTTTGAAGAAGTTGCTGATTTCCTATACCACTAGTTTTGTCTTTTGAACACTGAAATAAGCATGATAAAAGATTTAGGATGACTTGTTGTTTCTTTCTTTTGTTTGCATTGAGGAAGCGGATGGAATCAAAACATCTCTAAGATTGCAATTCAATGAAATATGCAGAGGAACATTAGAGGCTGCTCTAAGTGCAGCCCCATGGAAAGCTCTCCAGATCCATTTCCAGAGGTTACAGAACAGTGGAGATGGAAATGAGCGTGAACTACTGGATACCAGGCTGCTGGGATATACGTCAGCCTAAAACCAATGGCAAGTCTTGGACATGACCTTGATTTGTTCGGGAGACAAAAGGTCTCAAGAGAAAGTAAACACAACATGAAGCTGGCGGGGATCCCCCGGCTCTGCCCCATAGCTGCCCCCGGGCTCTCTGACCCCAGCCCCAGCTCTGTGGCTATCTGCCTCACTGCTGCTCTCCTACATTTGTTTTCTCCTTAGGTGACTGATGCCTCTCAGGTTCCTTCATAATGCAGTCTAATCCTTTAATTTTTAAGGACTTCTCGTTTTATTAGGTTGCTAATTGGCTTTTATAATTCAGACCTTTGTTCTGTCTCTGTTGCTGATATCTGACGGGTTGTTTCATTGCCTCTTCTCCACTTTCATCCTCATCTGGGGTCTTCATCTCTCTGCCCTCCCACGTCTACTTTTCCTCATAGCCTGAAAAATTTGACCCTGCTTTTAATATCTCTGCTGGCATTTCACTTAATGATACTTCTACACATTCCTGAAGCCCTTTTCACTGAAGATTCTCAGGGCTCTATCAGTACCCATTAATTTCCAAACATCTCTATTTTATCATGCAGATTTTACACGTGGGTAAACTGGGCCATGGAAAAGTCAGGTAGTGCTCAGCTTCGCAGGCAGAAGTAGTACAGCTTAAAAAGCGGCGTGATCTTCAGTGCTGCTGAGCATCTCCAACTGCTTTAGGCTTCACGGGTAGCTCTAAGTGGGAACCATCAAGGCAGAGTAGATTTGATACCGGTGCACTCATCCAGTTCCTGTGTGTCAATGCGAATGAAGCAGCTCTGTTGCATGTTTACACGATGCATCGCTGAAGTTAGTGTTCTATAAGCGAAGTACTGCAAAGATGAGCTCAGGAGTGCAGGATAAGATTTAAGCTCTGGAGATAAACACCAGCATTCCAAGCATCCAGTGACACAAGCACGTAAACAGAGTAACAGGAAAGCCACTCTTACCATGTCATTTGGGTCTCTCCTGCTTTATCTTGTTGAACTTGGACATGTTTATCACGACAGAGCTGAAATTTGCCACTTCTGTACCAAATCCTTTAATGGCTTTTGCATGTGGCCAGCACCGCAGGGGTCTTGTTTTGATGTTCAGCCAGAATGACACATAAACGTAAATGCCTTGCTCCTGGCTTTTACTTATTCTTTCTAATTGAATTAATGAGTTTTCATGTCAATACAAATTAGATAGATAGCTGGAAGAAGTTGTCAGCCTGCTTCTGGTGTTTTGGGGTTTTTTAGTGTACTAATCTTGATTATGCATTTGTTGACAAAGGGTAGGGAAA
>NW_010425453.1:38762-49607 GCF_000710305.1 Buceros rhinoceros silvestris
AGGGAAAGAAAAAAATCCATCATGATTATACACATTTTGCTGCAAGGCTTGAAAGGGCAGTTTGGAAATCGAATGATAAAGTAGTTAAGCAGATATATTAAAAAATGGCAAGGAAACAAAATCCCTGCTTTTAAACTGTCAGGCAAGTGCTTATGTACTTACTCTACGTATGTCACCAAATTAAACACTAAAAGAATCTTCATCTTCTAAAATGTCCAGCTAATATCCTGAGACAAACATGGGGGATTTTCCTCCCATCTATGCTGGACCAGACATGAAGGAATGTGGTGGGTTAGTAATTGCAAGAGGCTCAAGCAGAAGCCAGAGATATTCCGTCTCTCCTTCTCTGCTTGAAGGCAACGACAAAGCTCGTGGTGGCTATTGTAGCAGGTCAGGGGCACTAAAAAGACCTGTGTTGAAGTGATGGCATGGAGCAAGAGGTGAGCAGGGAAGGGGCGCACAGTGTGTGATGCTGGACGCCGAGGAGAATCAAGAGACAGAGACAGTTTTTCCCTTCTCAGTTAAAAGTAGCAAGATGTGGCCAGCCAGCTTTATTCTCACACTTTTGGGTAACTAGTTATTTGCAAATAGTCAGCACTTGCTATTAAAAAGTAATATGCGGCAAATCTTGTCCCAGTGTGGCACTCAGATAATGAGCTCGTTCACCGGAGGTTTCACATTGTGGTCAGGGGAAACGCTCCTCAATTAGGACTTTTCTGCAGGAGGAGAAGGAAGTTCATGAAAATTAATTTGTCTCTCTGATCCTTATCCCTTCTGACCATTTATAGTGCATGACACTCCTACTGACAGCAGATTTTTCTCCTGAGCTTTATCTGCCTCCTTCTGTGGAACTTCTCCCCTTGTTTCAAAGCCTGTTTTCAAGGTCTAACGAGGAGGATGGCAATCTCTGAGCCAAGCCCTACGCTTGGAATCACTTGATGGAAAAGACATGTGCCCACTCATGCATATTTGATGCATCACTTCTAAAAATAAAAGGACTTTTTTATCTAAGAACAACGCGTTTTCAGTCAGAAATAGCTCATCAGATGACGCTGCGATTCTGCGCTGTTTCCACACACCTTTGACTGCAGGGGTTGTTTCCTAAGCAATACCCATGAAAAAAGATGGCAAAAGTTGTTCCTCATCCTGTTGTGGGCTTTTTTCAGTGATTCCTTAAGATGTTTGGGGTAGCCTGAAGGGATCGATGGGTGGTGCAAGTCCTAGAAGATAGAGTTGAGGGACACAGCAGAGGCTTGGGAAATAAAGTGCAAAAGGACCCGTTTTCTCATTGCTCAGGAGCGGAGCGGTGGCCTCCCCTACCAGGTCAGGTTTTCTTCCCCAGTCTGCTCTGAGCCTTTGTCTCTTGGAGCTTGAGGGAATGGCAGGGGGCAGCTCCGTTGCACGTCCAGGCAGTGCCAGGCAGATGTTGTAGCCCTGCCCACCACAGCTTGCTGCTGAACTACAGGATATGCAATAATTAAAAGAATTTATCTTCTCTTCCCAGGATCCTGCCTACTATGGCAGAAAAACATCCCTAATAAAATGATCTAAATGAAATGGGAAGGAGAGGAAAAGCTCCATGTGCTCAGTGTTACTCCACAGAGGCAGAGACTGCCATTTTTCTGGGTGAAAGTGAGCTTTGCTCCTCTGAACATCAGAAGCTCAGGCTGAAACTCTGGATTAAAATGAATTCCTAAAGCAACCTGAACAAGGGGCTGAATCCAGCATTTCCACTGTGTAGGACACTTTGTGTCACTGTGGGTTTTCCCTGTACCCCTGAATTTTTTTTTTTTAGCTTTTGGGAGAGGCTTTCTCTCTCGCTCCTTCCCCTCAATTTGTAGAGATCTTGTAATCTATCGCAGGTAAAGGCATCCTTTCATGCTTGCCATCTCCTTAATGACTGTTTCTGTTATGCAGGAGCTACCTTCTATCTGCTGCCTTATTCTTCCCCTCGTGGAAGAATTGGTACTGTTTGTTTGTCTGTCGCACGTCGCTATTAGGGAACATGGTGGAAGGGCTTCCAGTCCGAGACGTGGCTCCTGCTTTCTTCATAAGAGAGCAAGAGATGCAAGATCCTCCCTGCATTAAGAGAAAGCGAAGTGGAAGCAGGAGCAGCATCCTTTGCCTCCATGCTTATCTGTCGGTGTGTCTGCTCGTCCTGGATACCCTTCACCTGCACAAAGGCAAAGAGCCACGCTGCACCTTTGTGTGCACAATGAATGCAGATATTTCTGGTAAATGTAGCTTCTTTCTTTTTATTTTCTTCGCTTTTTTTAAGCCATTTGTCATATTTTGTCTGAAATCTTAATTAAGCCTCTCATCTTGGTTATTCCACTGCAGATTTGTGTAGCCTAAAGGAAAAAAATAAATCAGATCAGTTTGTAGGAGCTGGCCAGAGCAGCAGAGTTGAGAGAGTGCGATCCTGGAATGACTGGTGTGCAGTCTGGAAGGTTGCTGGAGAGGGCTGTAAATTATGCCATGTGCGGTTCATCAATTATATAGATAAAACTGTGAAGGAGAGTGGTTTGTCAGAAAAGATAAGAAAAGAGGGACTGAACCTAGATATATATTCTGTGCTGATGATCTGGTCGTTTTTAGAAGTGAGAGGAGTCACTTGTAGAAGCCACTTAATAAATTTAATGACTATTGGAGGGGACAGGATAAAAAAGAGCAAGGATAAAACGTTAAGTATGCTTGCAATAGCAAAATCGGTGCCACTTCTCTCTAAGTTTGCAAATGACTCTAGATGTTGTCTGGAAATAAAGCACAGGCTGAAGAGGATGGGGTTACCCTCCTCTGACTGAAAGGGGAAGGGGTCCTATTTCAGGGCTGGATTCGGGCTGGGGCTGGGGCAGGACCCGAAGGGCTGCCAGGCTCATCACAATGTGTTTTTCAGGTGATTAGACTGCAGATGTGACAAGGTCAAACACTCCCTCCCCTGCCAGGGTTATATCTGTTTCCAGATGTGAAACAGCACAAGAAAACTGTGGGTGTTTTTATCACTCCTTCTCTGTTCCAAGTGGAAGTAGGAAGGAAAAGGGGAAGAACTATTTGAACATCCAAAAAATACCCATTAACCTATCTGGAGTATCTTGGGCTGGATTTACCAGTGTTTCCTCTCTTCTCTTCCCCAGATGCTCACTTTACCCCTGCGCAGTGGGGAGGTGTGGGGCAGAGCCCCTGCTCCTCAAAGGCAGCTGCAAAGAAAACCAAATCCCCCCCTCCTGACTGTTAGGCCAAGGGCAGTTTCCCAGAGCAGAAGACGAGATGATTTCCTGTAGGTCAGCCACAGAAAGGCCCCTGAGCTGGCTTAGAGAAGGTCCCGGTGCAGGGGACAGTGATGGGCAGTTTCTCATCACTGAGTTGCTCTGCGGGTTCTGGTGAGGGGAAGGACCTTTGGGAAAAAAATAAAGGGGACCTTGCCAAAAAAAAAAAAAGAAAAAAAAAGAAGAGAGGGTGAAGCCTGGGAGGAGGAGGGGAGGAAGGCTGTTGGGAAAAAAATAAAGGGGACCTTGCCAAAAAAAAAAAAAGAAAAGAAAAGAAGAGAGGGTGAAGACTGGGAGGAGGAGGAGAGGAAGGCTGAAACGCACCATTGTCTTTTTGGTATTAAGAGGCTGCCCTTCCAGTCGTTTAATGGCCTCATTTCTGCGGGTAATAAATTGTGATAGTCGAAGCCCGTGGATGGCATTGGTGGGGTGTTTCGTCAAGGCCCTCAGTACTAAAATAAAAAAACCTCCTTCCAAACTAGCCTTAATATCAGGTGTTAGTAACACACACTAGTTTGTGGCTTTATTTGCCAAAAGATGGCAACATTCGAATATAAAATTTTTCCAAAGGGTGGAAAAGTAGCGGTTGCCCACAGCCACCTCTGCTTTGTCCTGGCTGGAGGATGCTGTCATCATCCAGGGCTGAATTACACAGTCGTCACCTCCTGGTGATTATTTATAGAGCTCATGAAGCTGAATACTTAACTACTCCTGGTGGGTCACCGCACTGTGGAGCAGATGTCGGTGTGCCGCGCCGCCTCTCACACATCTGGGGTGACCTTAGAGCAGCGACGCCGAGGTGCTCGCTGAGGCCATCAACACACCGAGCCCTGCCAGCTCGCGAGTCTCACGGAAGAATTCAATGGGAAGTTTTTCATTAACAGCAAATGTGTTTGAGAAAATTCACCTCTGCTACGAATCTGCATGACTCTGCTCAAATTAAATCAAGTTACAGCCTCAGTCAATTTGGGCTATTATTTGATTTTATAAATTGTATCAAGACAGTATTTTTTTTTAAATTAAACCACAGCATTTCCCTTTTCTGCACCTGATTGCTGGCAGAAGGCTCTCTCACAGCAAAGTTTACCTTTCATTTGTTCCTGTGTAATAACCCATTAGGTCTGCCGAGAAATACCATGTTTCTTATGCAGTGTCAACACCTACTTCCATTTACTCTTTCTCTTCAGAGAACGCAGCATGAATCCCAGATGCTGCAGCATGCTGGTGTCCTTGACCCACTGGAGTGCTAATAGAAAGTAATTAAAGGAAACAAACTGATGAGGATTTAAGGCTGGTAAACCGCACAGCTTTTTGTTTTCTCTTTCCCCTTTGTGGTGGTGAAATGCACTAGGCAAAGGGAGGTTGAATAGGCAAAGGGAGGTTGAAGCGTTTCCACCTGCATCATAGACTCTACGTCGGTAGTTCCTGAAGGCCAGAGGTCTGGATCATTTCAGGAATGCTTAGTTTTGTTTTTCAAATTTCCTTTTTATAGCCTGCGTCAAACAGACCTCTGAGATTTCCTCCATTACCGAATAATTTTCTCTGTTGGCTGAGGAGATGATAGACAAGGTTAAATGGGAAGATCTTATCTAACGTTTTTATCTAGGATGTTTACCAACAGACTCTACCAGCAATGTGTTTACATCTCTGACTCCTATCTCCAGATAAAATCTACTGTATTTTTTGTGGATTGTATCAAAGTCATGAGATGCATTTCAGATATTTGAATAATTCAAGTACTGACGTACACCACAGCTCCTATTTCCCCGATATAGTAACACAGACATTCTGCTGTTAGTTTTCAATTATTTATTCTCATGTGTTAATAAAACAATGAGTCTGAAAGACTCTTCCAGTCTCAGTCTTGAGTACTCTAACAAGCTTTCACAGTACCATCTGCAAATATATCCGGTGCAAACACATGCTTTGGGGGTTTCTTTAAATAAATACTCTTGCTTGAGGGGTTTCCTAACCAGAAAAACTGAAGAATTGGTGCAAGACAATTTCCAAAAGCTGCAAAACACGTGGTTTCAGCTAGAATGAATGTTACTGGTAGGTATTTTGGGAGTTATCTTCCTTTATTTTGTTTTTAGGCTAAATAAATAAATAGAGCAGGGGCTCGACATCAACCAGCTCTTCTGAACTTTGAAATTGCTGTGTACGTATTTAGTGTGTGAGATCTGGGGAATCTTACAGGACCCAGAAAATGCACTAAATCCCCTGAAGCTCTTCCCATCACAAGGGTTACTCAAAACCTCTAGATAAGTTTTCTTTTCTTTGTTTCTTTCATGTGCCTAATTGGAGTTATGCTCCTCAGATTTCTTTCTAACTAATAACTGGGTCCTTCAGAGTGCTGGTGCTGTGGCTTGATGGGCTGAATGGGCAGCTCCTGGGTGGAGGAGCTTGGGACAGCTGCTCCTGGGGAGGTCATCAGAGATGTGAGCAGGGGGGAGAGATGAGCTGCCTCGATAAAAGGGGAGTTGCAGAGGTAGGAAGGTACAAGTGATCTCAGGGGCTCATATGAGAGCTAAAATCCTCCATAGAAGTTGTTAAGTGTGGAGAAAAGGTTAGCTAAGACTTTGTCTTAGCTGGAGCAGCTTGTTGGAGAGCTACAGTACGTGATGCTGGGATGCTTGAGAAGTGGAGCAGAGGGAGCGATTTCTGGAGACACAGGAGTTAAGGTGAGTCCTGGGGATTTTTTTTATGGTAGGAGGCTGCATGAATCAAACGAGCCCTGAGAGATGCCAAACACCAGGTCACTGCGAACAAACAGCTAGATGTGCAGGCAGAGATGCAGAAAGCCAAGTGCTGGGGCTAGAAAGCAGCTGCTTCGTTGGTGGGTTATGGCTGGAGCAGAGGATGCTCTCCAATCCATCTCTGCCTCGCCATGGTGCTGCAGGAGTAGCATGCTGAGGCATCCTTTGTGTCCTTGTCCGATGTTGGTGTTTAAGGAGGGTGGCCTGTGCATCTTGCTCCAAAGTCAATGCGTAAGACAGCGAGGCAATTCGGAGCACTTCCCAGGAGTCTTCTGCACTTGGCCCGAGCAATGTCATCTCCATTTGGGACTTGTTCTAAATTAAGTGTCAGAAATTTTATATTTATAATGTATAATTTATGTTTTTAATATGATTTAAAAGCTGAAGCATTACTTCTACTGAAGTCTGAGGTTGAAAAGTCCCTGGAGCACTTAAGCAGTTAACTTTGAACAAAATGTATGTCCTGAAGAAGTACCAAATTGCATCAGTTTAATTCCCAGGTCACTGATGCTCCTGGTTTAACCAAAGTAGCACAGAGTGTGTTTTTAGAATTTTCTCCAGTTCATTTGTTCATTAGTTTATTTTGGATTTGAGCCCACAGAAATCCCTGTAGAATGTGAACTTGGATTGTGCAGCTCTTTGTATTGAATTTCTGTTCTTTTTAGGGCAGGTAAAATGAAGCCATTAATCATGTACCTTAAGACACATCAGTAAATGTAATATTTAATATGCACATCTTCCTATGCAATTACATCAAATATTATGTGTACCTAAAGACCCACAAAAAATCAGTGGAGGAGGGAGTTGCTTTGTGCCCGTAGGACATGGTGAGGCAATAATGAAACGGAATGAAAACCCCAACAGACTGTGGATGTAGCACGTTTCACTGGACCACTGGCCATTAACCCAAATTGTGGAGTTTTTTCTGTATCCCCAGAGCTGTTGTATTAAGTGGGCGAGTGGATATTCTCCATTTTATAACCATCACTTTGCACCATCTTTGGCCAGGACTGCTGGCCTGGTTGGTTGATGGGGGCTTCATTGCCAGAAGATGCAGCTTTTGGGTTACCCCCTCTGTGTACTCATGGTGTTGGCTGGGAGGAGCAGGACTGTCCTTCAGCTGCTTGATGCTGTATAAACAGTTGCTTCAGGCACAGCACGTGTAAAGAAGTCCTCGTCTATAAAGCACATCACACATGCATTTATTTGTCTCCTCTTCCTTTCCATCTGGCTCTCTATTTCCAAGTCCTCCTATGAGTGGGCCAAGCATAGTGAAGGATGTCTGGTTTAGAGATACTTATAAATGGATGTTTGAAAGCCAGATGGGATTTCGGTCTCCTCCTTGCACTATATACACCTTTCCTTTTTCTCTCTTCTTCTCACACTTCAACAGAAATATTAAAGAAAAGATTCCCACTCATCCTGACCCTGTGTAACCTGCCTGCTGTAGGAAATACAAGCATGAGGGGAACTAAAAGCCTATGTACAGACAAAATCTTAGCACAGACGACAGTTGTTTCTGGTGGGCAGCGGTGCATTCCAGCCAGCCCTAATAAGGGTGTAGTGCCCAGCACGAGGAATGTCATTGCTATTTTCCCTGTCAATGAAAATCTTAGAGTACTAATTTAAACTGAATTATCTTTATTTTCCTAACACATACTGAAAAATAACTGCAGATCTTTGAAAGAAAAGCAGCTTGATTTAAACAGTAAAGGAGAAAACCTGTAAAATCAATTCTGTCGCATCATTTTTGAAAAGTCTTCAAGTCACGGCTTTCAGCATTTCCCCAGCAATGACAGGTTATTAAGGCCTTTCTCTAATGTTTTACTTTACTACTTAAATCCCCATCACTGAAATATTAAGTAAAGGAATTTCTAAAGCTGCATGTTGGGACCCTGTGTATGAGTTTTGTGGTGTGTTGGCAGGAACTCAGTAAATTGACCTGAGGGTTCACAGGTGCTGCCTGGTGGAACAAGTCATCAAAGGATCTGACAGATGGATCTCTGTGACTTTTACAGGATGTTCTTGTGGCCAAGGACAGACCTGATAAAAATAGGAAGGACGGTTTTAATCAAGGTCTCAAAGACGAACAGAGAACCACAACTCCAATAAGCATTAAAATTTGTTCTCTCTGTCTCCTATACAAGGTTTAGGTTAAAGCTTTTCACAGGTGAATCTCAAAATAGACTTTCTTTTTTTTTTCCGAAATTTAAGATACGTGGGAGTACCTAGAGAATATTGTTATCCGTGGGATGGGTTCACTATGGATTAAATTCTACAGACCTGAACTGGAGCCTATGAAAGGATGATTTAACAGAAGAGGCCTTGGATTAGGGGTTGTAGACAAAAATTTTAGCTCAGCCACGCACCTCATGCCTGGTCAGTCGGTTCCCTTTCTGCTAAAATAGGGTGGATGTTTCCGTTTGTCAGGGGTGGTGGTAAGAGAACAAAATCCGGTAACTGTGAGCGTCCCCGATGCTGGTGATACAAACCGTCCAGCTGCTGGTGCAGAGGCTGGTGATACACACCGTCCAGCTGCTGGTGCAGAGGGCTGGGGTTAGTGAGACCGAGAAGTGGTCACCTTCTGCCATTCTGGCCTCCTTTCCTTTAATTTCACCATATGCAAGGAGAAGGAGTATCTGACTGATGTCCTGAACAGGAAGACACTGAAATTGTTTGGTTTTCTGCCTCTTCTTTGGTTTTTTACTTTCACTTTGCGTGTGGTTTGTGTGTGTGCACGTTCAAATTGGTAGTGAGCAGTTGTGCCAGACAATGAACGTGACGGGTTGGAGAAGAAGTAGAACTTCCTGAATGCTGCTCCGTTTTAAGAAATGTATTTGACTTAGGAAGGTTTTCTTTCACCTGTGCTAGAAGAAAAATTTCACAGACTCATCCAGGTTCACACCGAGTGATTATCTCTATTTTTATACCTTTATGTAGATCTAAGCTGTGGAATTGATAAGGCTTCCAAAGAACTGACACGTGCATTTAAAGGACAGTTTTAAACCATCTTGGTTGTTGGGAATAGCTCCAAACCAAGCAAATATTTATTGAAGTCTCTGAGTCATGAAGATAAATAACCCAGAATTGAATATTTTAAGTCAGTCTTATGACTTTTGATGCAGCCTTGTGATGTTGGAAAGGGGATGGGGGGAGCTGACGCAGGATATTTTCACTTGTGGTGCTC
Source organism: Buceros rhinoceros silvestris (assembly GCF_000710305.1). Taxonomy (NCBI): domain Eukaryota; kingdom Metazoa; phylum Chordata; class Aves; order Bucerotiformes; family Bucerotidae; genus Buceros; species Buceros rhinoceros. Next base: position 47,972 of record NW_010425453.1, read on the forward strand.
TCAGCATTGCAGAGACCCTGTTTTCTCCCGGGCAGGAACGTTTGTTGCAGATGGGAGTTCAGATCCAGGCTCTCTGCCTGCGTCAGGCTGAGCTGCTTGAGGGCAGCAGTTCAGGAACTGAGCCCCTTCCTCAGTGCGGCCGCAGGTTTGCATACAGTGGGCTTTGGGACATCCACGGGTTGGGAGCTAGAAGTAAGAAATTCTTCACTTCAGACCTTAAGGCTGCCAAAGAACTGGGCACTCATGGAGATCTCAATGCCCACATCCATGCAGATCTCCATAGATCAGGACAAAAAGAATTAGACTGTGCAATATCTGTTATTCTTTTGGGAAAGAATCTTGTTTGGGATGTGTGTGTATAGACCTTAATTTTGTTGGAGGCACCAAGATTGCTTTCTCTGCCTGGGCTGGCTGGTGCTCTGCACGCAGCTGAGCGGGACTCAGTGGCAGACCAAGAAAGGAAACCCACTCCCCTGGGTGGCTCCGTTTTGGTTAGTAATTGAGGTTTTTTTCCATGAGGTTCTTATTTTTCAGCATTGTTCTTAGTCCTTAAGTAACTCTTCTTGTTCAACTCTGCTGCTGTATTTTCCATATGCAAATGAAATTTGGGCTGTTTGTTACAGTTCTCTAATCAAACTTTAAAACATCTGTGTATTTAATGAGTGGTACTGGCAGTCTTAACTACTCAGTATGGCTGGATGATGAAAACATTTAATTTTCTCAGTAAGATATATACAAGTCAAAGCTTCGCTTAAGAACGGTGCAATTAAATCTGAGTGATCTGTAGTTTTCTCAGACAACAAAATACTTCTCTTAGATTTTTGAATGTACATTGTCAACACAGGAAGTTGAGGCAAGTAAAAAATCCTAATCACAGCCGAGAAACTGGCTTTAAAATTCACGATCAGCCTTGTACCCAGAGCTTTTCACTGGAGCAGATGAGAAGATGCAGATTTAATGCAAGTGGAACGTCTGGAACATGCAACCATCTTCCTGTTTCTTTGGTGCCATTTCAGACCCGGTCCTGCTACCCCCTAATTTCACCTGTTTCTATGGTAATGTTTTAACAGCAGCATAAAGCAGCCACTTGTGTTTGTCTTATCTGAGCAGTTAAGTTTCCATGTAAGCTGATCAGCTTGGCTGAAATATCTGCTTTCTGTAGCTATTTTGCTTTTCCTCTACAAAGACATAATTGTGTATTTTGGTTATTATTTTTTTCCTGCTTAATGTAAATTGTACACTTGACTTCTAGCAAGTACCATTTTACAACCTGCCACGTAATTTTTGAACGTGAGTTGTTCCAGACATCCTGACCTGACATCTCAGCTGTGACTGGCTGGGGTCGGGTGTCTGACTCGGGCTGCTGTCCCGTTCTGGACAGGAGACCCAGAATTATAATAGATGGGATAATTTAATAGTATAATTCCTGAGAAATTCCTGGAAGATAGAAGGGAGAGAAGATGAAAATAGGGATGAGGAAAGCAGAAAGGAAAGGAGCAGGACAGACACTTTATGGCTTGGATTTTCTATCTCCTGAAACATACTGCAGGCTTCACAAGTTCATAAAATGTCATTTTAAAATACAATCTCTTCAGGCAAGAGAAGTAGATGGGGGGGGGGGGTTTCTCTGGGACTG